>NW_024354911.1:14801206-15015914 GCF_902729225.1 Pteropus medius
AAAGAAGCATATGAATAAGCCCTAGCTGGCCTACTAAAGATGAGAGGCCTCATGGACAAGAATCAAGGTATTCGACAAACTGCAAGACATATGAGTGAAACCATCTGGGACCAGCCAGCCCCCAACCAACCCACCAACTGAGAGCAGAACAGCAGAACCACAGAACCACTTGCTGAACAAAGATGCATAAACAAGATCAGTAGCAAGAAGCAGAGCCAGCCAAGACCAGAGAGGTAAACCACTCAGCAGACCCACAAAATTATAGCTAAAAACTATATTGTTTCATTAAGCCACTAAGTTTTGGAGAGGTTTTTGCTGTTGATGTTGTTACAACCATAGATAAGTGATACAACCTCCTCTTGTGCTACTGTGCCAACCAACACACAGCAAAGTCATCCATCTCTAGCAAGAGTAGTTACTGTGAATGCATACCTTGCCAAGAAAAGTCAAGGTATCTTGTGGCTGGCTACATCTAGGAGAAACAGGAAGTATCCGCAACCAGAACGCTAGCTACTGGCTTACCCTTCATCCTTCCCTATAACAAGTGAGGCAAGCTGTGGTAAACAGAAAAAGCATCCACTGGCCGTCCACAAATACTCAAATACAAAGATGAACACACAATCCAGAACTACCGAAATATTTAAGGAAAAACAACACAATGAAAGAGAAGCACTATATAACAGTAGAAATAGAACACATGAACTAAGTAAAAATACATATTAGAGGGAACATGAGGTAAATTTAAAAGAAATTTAATTAATAATGTTAATGAAACAAGAAAAGACATGTTACCCATAAAACAAGATCAGACTATGAAAAAGAACCAGTTATAGATCTTGCATATAAAAAAATATGATTGTCAAAATGAAAACTCAATAGATAGGAAGAAAAAAAGAGAATGAATATAGCTAAAAAATTTTAATTCTCAGACTGTAACACAAAAAAAACAAAAAGATAAAATGTATAAAAAATTTAATTAGATAATACTAGTGTCAATGTTAAATTCCTTGATTTTAATTAATTGTAATATAGTTATAAAATAGAATGTTCCTGCTCTCAGGAAATACACACCAAAGTGCTAAGGGGTGACAGGAAACTAACTCTGTGACTTATTCTCAAATGGTCCCGAAAAAATCATATACATATAAAGTGAAAGAAAGTGATAAAGCAATGTGGCAAGAGGATAAGTTTCTAAAGTTTGTTGGAGGCTATGCAGAAGTTCTTTGTACTATTCCTGCAATGTTCCTGTAAATTTGAAATTATTTCCAAATAAATGGTATAAAAATTGCAAACTACATGGAGGATAAATCCACAAGATCCAGCTTCCATGTGTCAAAGTTCCATAAGAAATGACCAGAAAGAATAAAACAGGGAAAATAATCAAGAAAATAATGGAAGACACTCCCACATCTGAAGAAAGACTCTGGTCTTAAAATTGAAAGACCGAGGAGGATGAATAAAAAGGACTCACATCTGGACACATTTTTATATAATTTTAATACACCGAAAATAAAGTAGAAATGGTAAAAGCTTTGAGAGAGAATAGTAAAAGCTTTGAGAGTTATCTAATTTTTCAAAAATCAGACTGTTATCACATGTCATGTCAACTCCAGATTCAAGACATAAGAGAAATGTCTTCAAAGTTCTAAATGAAAATTATTTTAAACTTGAACATTTTCTATGTTCAGTCAAAATATTATTTGAATATGAAGGCAAAGTAAATATCTGTTCAGATTGTCACAGATAAAGAAAGCTTATCTCCTATAAACCCTCTATAAACAATATGTTGTACAGGTTTCCTTCACCCCCTGAAAGTAGAGCATTCCTGTGAAAACTTCCATAAGCCAAAATGGCATAAAGCAAAGAAGCTATTACCACCTTGCCAACTGATACACAAAACAAATCAAGATAAAGCACAGATGTTCAGAGCTCTGGCAGTTGGATGCTGAGATGTTGAGTGTAGTTCCCGAGGATGGAGCTTGGTGGTGCAACTCTCGCTGCTGGGGTGTGCATTGCCTCTCTTCTATAATTGCTAACTGCAAGACAAACATTGAATGCTATTTTCACTTTTTGATTTTTTCTGTAAAAGTGAAAATCCTCTTTGGATTTCTTTCGATTGGCAAAAACAAGCACTAATGTAGGTCTTTCATAAAAGCAAAGTGGCATAAAGTTAACTTCTGAAAAGCAAAGGACATCTATATATCAAAACAACACATTGTATACCTTTAAAAGATAGAACTTTAGTCTATTATATCTCAATAAAGGGAAGATCAATACGTGAATGCCAGAAAAACAAATAAATAAAAAGTGTCTAAGAAACAGTCAAGAAGAAACAATGATTAGCAATAAAACCAATAAAATATTAGCAAATAAAATTTAATGTTAAATAATAATGAGCTATTATCTCAGATGATCTCAGCATGGGAGAGGCTGGGAAGAGGAGGTAAGAATACTGAGGTTCCTGCCTTGTTCTGCAAGCATATATTTTCTAATATTTTTCTTCTTTTTTTAATTAAATTTATTGGGATGACATTAGTTAACAAAATTATATAGGTTTCAAGTGTACAATTCAATAATACATTATCTGTATATTTCACTATGTGTTCACCTAAAGTCAAACCTCCTTCCATCACTATATATTTGACCCCCTTGACCCTTATCTACCTACTCTCCTCCCCCCTTTCCCTCTGGTAACCCCTAAACTGTTGTCCATGCCTATGAGCTTTTGTTTGTTTGTTTGTCTTTTTTGTTTGTTACTTTCAGCTTTATATTCCACATGAGAGTAAAATCATATGGTTCTCAACTTTTTCTGACTTATTTCGCTTAGCACAATAATCTCAAGATCCATCTGTGTTGTCACAAATGGTAGTATTTCATCTTTTCTTATGGTTGAGTAATATTCCATTGTATATAAGTACATCTTCTTTATACAATCATCTATTGAAGGACACGTCAGTTGTTTCCATGTCTTGGCCACCATGAATAATGCTGGATTAAACATCAGGTGCATTTACTAATTTATTTTAGATACTGATAGGAAAAAATATTCAAATGTATGCCTTAAAAAAGAAAAGTTAAGTTCTAGAGTATAGAGGAATAGGATATATTACTTCCTAACCATAAGAAAGGAAAAATAGAACACAAGTATTTTTATTAAAACAAGAGCAAAAAAAAGGGGAATATAGAAGGAATAATTTAAAAGTATATAAAATAAACATTACAAATTAACATGGCAAGAATAATTTCAGACACATCAACAATGACAAAAAAATGGCAAATGAGGTAATTTCCTTCATTAGAAATAGAAATTCATATTGCGTTATGAAACACAGCTATAAGCTACTTATCCAGGACACATCTTAAAAAATAATTCGGAATAAAAATATGAAGATATTAAATGTTTTTTAAAGTAAAGTAAGTACTATAGTAAACCACACAATTTATAATTAAAGATATAAATATAAATTGGGTATGTGTATATATGTAATTAAGATGTTTCATATGATAAAGCATACAGTCAATATATCTCATGAAATTCTAGATATAGTCTTAAAATATATATAATCTGATAAAAATGCAAAAATAAATCTACAATCATAGTAGGAGACTATAACATTCTTCTCTTGGTCCATGACAAACCAAGTACACAAATATAGATAGGGATGTAGAATTTTGAAAAAAACAACTAATGTTGATCTAATTGACATGCAGAAAAAGAATATAGCATAATCTGCTTACTAAGTCATGCTGATTGGAATTTTAACAACGATCTTAGAGTTCATATAATTCTTCTCCAGATTATTTCTCACATCTAGGGCTGTTCCAAATCAATCACTCAGATCACTATTAGCTAAATATTATAAAAGAACTCCACAGTGTAAGGTCTTGCTGATAGCACCTCCTGAGAATTAACAAACACATCGGGAAAGAGAAAAGGCTTGAGTTTGAAAGAATACTACAAACCAGTGGCAGATGGTAAAGCTGTTCTTTGACATGGAAAATTGGGAAACCAATGCATTTAGAGTAGGAAGTATAGCACATATCCTGTACTTATTACTAATAAGTTTAAAAGATGTAACTATAAAATGGTATGACCTTTAAAGTCATGGGCTCACTGGAAACTTTGACATTTGTAAGCACAGCATCTGTTACAAGCCATTTATTCTTCTTTCTCTTACTATTGCACACACAAATAACCACATTATCTTGTTCAGCAAATTTGATTTAGTCCAAAGTCGAGTGAGTTAAAGTGATAGTGATCCATATTGCAAAGTAATTTCTAAAGGAAAAAGTCTCATTTGACCAGTAGAATTCTTTTAAAAGAGAAAAATATTAAAAATAGAACTGGACATGTTGAAATTGCTAGTCCTTCTTGTTTGGCCACAATCATTTATCTTCCAAAATTGTCCTTTACACAATTATGAGGGTGTTTAAGTCCTACCTAACATCTCTAATGGGAAAAGCAGAGATAATGGTGACTCTAAAAGATTTCACACAAAATTATAAATTTATTCTACCAAATATTGTCCCCAAGAACACAAAATTACCTTGCATATCTACATGCCATGGAAGAAAGATTCCTGCTCTTCCCATGGCCTCATCATTACGCATACACATGCCTATACACACACACACACACACACACACACACACACACACACAGAGCAAGCCTAGTTGGTAGCCTGCTATCTGAAAAAAAAATAATCTCTTTAAAAATTTTTTAAACATACAAAAAACATGAGATTGGGATTATGTAGGTAAATCATTAACTTGAATTTAAGATGATGAGCCAAAGATGAGCTTGTCTTCCCGTAGGATAAACTGAGGCAACAACACTACAGGTCAGGAAAAAATAAACATGAAAATAAATGGATTTCAAAATGTGTCATTTCATAGTAAAATAAAATTATTGATAATTTACAGACAATAGATACTACATCCTAAATAATTATTTTGGTTTAAAATGTTACTTCTAGAAAGATGGTGGACTCTGAGGCTACTGGCTCTCCTTCTTTCATAGAGACACAGAGTTAACAACAATATATGGACCAGAATATCTCTGTGAGAACTCTAGAGACCAGGTGAAAAGCTACAGCACCCAGACCATTATAAAACCAAAAAGAGATTACAGTGAAAGGGGCAAAAATATTGGTAGCATTTGGCTACCATTTTACCTATGCAGCAAAGTACAGAACATCCAGAAAGAACCTCCATACTGGAGATCCTCCTTCAGCAAGAAAATGAAAGATGGAATAGGCATCCAACTTTCTGGCTTACACAGAGGCTACCTGAGGCACTGGTTTCTGTCCTGCCTGACTCTGAGTGCTGACAGAATCAGAGCCAGAGGTTGGGAGCCACTGAAAACACATGCCAGGGAGAGCAAGAGATTGGGAAAAGTTTGAGGTCCTAGAACCTCTAGGCTGATTGGCAAAGGTCTTCACCTGCACAAAGATGAGAGAACTGGTTGTTTTTCAAATGCTCAAATCCAAAAAGAAATTATA
The DNA here is from genome assembly GCF_902729225.1 of Pteropus medius. NCBI lineage: Eukaryota > Metazoa > Chordata > Mammalia > Chiroptera > Pteropodidae > Pteropus > Pteropus medius. The sequence goes on from NW_024354911.1 coordinate 14,806,708, forward strand.
AGGCATACAAAAAAAAAAAAAGAATTGTGGCCCAATCAAAGGTAAAGGTACAAAATAATACACCAAAAGCCAACCTAAAGAAATGCAGACCCACGAGCTCCCTGACAAAGAATTTAAAATTACTATCGAAAAGATGTTCAATCAACTAAAAGAGAACAAATACAGATATCTAAACATAATCAAGAAAACAATGCATGAACAAAATGAGAATATAAATAAACTATAAAAAATGAACAAATTCTAGAGCTGAAAAATACAATATAAACTGAAAAAATTATTAGAAGCCTTCAAGAGCAGACTTGATCAGGTAAAAGAATTAGAGAAATTAGACAAGCCATTTGAAATTATTGAACAAAAAGAAAAAATGGAGAGCCTAATAAATTTACAGCACACTAAAAAGAAGACAAACACATGTATTATGAGTCTGTCTGAAAGAAGAAAGAGAGAAAGGGCAAAGAGCTTACCTGAAAAAAATAATGGCCGAAAACTTCCCAAATCTGAGGAAAGAAATGGACATACAAATTTAAGAAACTCAAAAAGTTATAACTGATAAATCCAAAGAGAACCACACAATGACTCATTAAAACTAAACTGTCTAGAGAAAGACAAATACCTTATGATTTCATTTATATGTGTAACCTAAAAATGAAATAACAAACTGAACTCAGATACAGAGAACAAATTGATGGCTGCCAGATGGAAGTGGGGTGGGAGATGATTGAAAAAGTTGAAGGAATTAAGAAGTACAAATTGCCAATTACAAAAACAGTCAAAGGGATGTAAAGTACAGTATAGGGAATACAGTTCAATTAAATTGTAATAACTAAAAAAAAAAAAAAAAAAACCAGTCTAAAGTAAAAGACAAAGAGAGAATCTTGGAAGCAGCAAGAAACAAAAGTGATTCATCGCATACAAAGGTGCTTCCATGAGATTATCAGTGGATTTCTCAGTAGAAATTTAGCAGGACAGACAGCAATGGAATGACATATTTAAAGTGCTGAAAGAAAAAGAAAACCGTCAATCAAAATGCTGTATCCAGCCAAATTGTCTTTTGAAAGTGGAGAAATGTTAACTAGGCTTCCTGTGGCAATCATTTCACAATATATGCAATTAAATCATTATGCTGTACATGTCAATTATATCTCAATTTTTAAAACTAAAAGAAAAATTAAGAATGTCACAGATAAATAAAAGCTGAGGGAATTTATTACCAATAAATCTGCCCCACAAGAAATGTAAAAGGAATTCCTTCAAGTTGTATGAAAATATAATGTTCTCCAGTGAAGGTAAATATATGGACTAATACAGTGGCTTATAATTTTGGAGTATATAATTTAAAGGACAAAAACATTTTTTAAAACCATAAGTCTATATTAATTGGTATACAATATGTAAAGAGGCAACATGTGACAATAACATTAGAGTTGGGAGGTGGAGTGGAGCAGTAAAGGAATAGAGTTTTTGATGACATTAAGGTTAAGTTGTTATCAGTGCAAAATAGAAGCTAAAACTTTAAGATGTTTTATATAATTGGAATTGTGACTGCAAATAAAATAGCTACAGAATACATACAACAGGAAATGAAAAGTACATCTCTGCAAAAAAAATCAAGTAAACAACAAAAAAAGACAGTAAGAAAGAAAGAGAAGGACCAAGAAAAGCTATAAGATATACAGAAGACAACTAACAAAATTCACAATATTTTACTCAGCAATTAAGCAATTAAGGTAAGTGCAAATGGATTAAATTTCCATCAAATTATGTAGATTAGCCAAATGAGACTTTTTTTAAAAAAAGATCCAGTTATATACTGTCAATAAATGGATTAAATTTCCATCAAATGATGTAGATTAGCCAAATGATTTTTTTAAAAAAATATCCAGTTATATACTGTCAATAAGAGGCTCATTTTATATGTAAGGACAAACATAAGCTGAAAGTGAAAAGATTAAAAAAGATATTCCATGCCAATGTAACCAAAAGAAAGAATCAGTGGCTATACTAATATCAGACAAAAAAGATTTTAAATCAAAAATTCTTATAAGAGACAAAGAAGAACATTATACAATGATAAAAGTGTCAATTCACCAAGACATACTAATTCTAATCTCAGAGCTCCTAAATATATAAAGCAAACATGTGCATAGATTGGAAATATTAACATAATATAAAATGTCCATACTACTTGAAGCGGTATACAGATTCAGTGCAATCTCTATTAAAATTCCAATGTCATTTTTCATAGAAATAGAACAAACAATCCTAAAATTTGTATAGAACCACAAAAGACCTCAAATTGCCAAAACAATCTTGAGAAGAAAAATAAAGCTGGAGGCATCACACTTTCTAAATTTCAAACTACCACTGCAGGGGTTAAGGGCACCTCACGCAGTCAAAACTCCACATATAACTTTTGACTCCTCAAAAACTTAACTACTAAGAGCCTACTCTGGACCAGAAGCCTTACCAATAACATTAACAGTCAATCAACACATATTTTGTATGTTATAGTACTATATACTATATTTTAATAAATTAAGCTAGGCAAAAGAAAATGTTAAGAAAATCATAAGGAAGAGAAAATACCTTTACAAAATCTATTGACAAAAGTCTGTGTATAAGTTGACCCATGCAGTTCGAATCTATGCTGTTGAAGGGTCAATTGCATATTACAAAGCTATCAGTAATCAAAACAGTATGATATTGGCATAAAAACAGACACATAGATCAATAGAACAGAATCTAGAGCCCAGATTATAAACTCACACATGTGTGGTCAGTTGATTTACAATAAAGGAGCCAAGAATATGCAATGAGGAAAGAATAGTCTTATCAATAAATGATGGTGGGAAAACTGGACTGCCATGTGCAAAAGAAAGAAACTGGACTACCATCTTACATCATATACAAAAATAAACTCAAAATGAATTAAGACTTAAATGTAAGACTTGAAACCATAAAACTCCTAGAAGAAAACACAGGTGGTAAGCTCCATGACATTGGTATTGGTGATGATTTTTTCGGATTTGACACCAAAAACAAAAGAAATGAAAGCAAAAGTAAACAAGGGGGACTGCATCAAACTAAAAAGCTTCCGCACATCAAAGGAAACTATCAACAAAATGAAAAGGCAACCTACCACATGGAAGAAATTATTTTCCAATCATATATCTGATAAGGGGTTAATATCCAAAATATATAAAGAACTCACACAACTCAACAGAAAACAAACACCACAATTTAAAAAATGGGTAGAGAATCTGAATACACATTTTTGCAAAGAAGATATACAAATGGCCAATAGATACATGAAAAGATGCTTAACATCACTAATCATCAGGGAAATGGAAATCAAAAACTACAATAAGATACCGGCTCATACCTGTTACAATGATTATCGTCAAAAAGACAAGAAATGAGTTGGTGAGGATGTGAAGAAAAGGGAAGCCTTGTGTGCTGTTGGTGGGAACATTGGTGCAACCACTGTTGAAAACAGTATGGAGGTTTCTGAAAAACTGAGAAATATAACTATCATATGACCTAGCGATTCCACATCTGGGTATTTATCCAAAGGAAATGGAAATACTAACTCAGAAAGGTATCTGCATGCCCATGTTCATTGCATTATTTACAGTAGTTAAACATGAAAACAATCTAAAAGTCTATCAGTGGATGAATGAATAAAGTGTGATATATATATACAATGGAATATTATTGAGCCATAAAAAAAGAAATCTTGCCATTTATGACAACACTAATGGTCCTTAAGAGCATTACAACAAGTGAAGTAAGTCAGAGAAAGACAAATACTACATAATGTCGCTTGTATGTGGAATCTAAAAAATTAAAATAAAATAAAATAACTTAGGGAACAAATTGGTAGATGCCAGTGGCAGGGCATGGTGGGGGAGTGAAAAGGTACAAACTTTCAGTTATAAAAGAAATAGGTCCTAAGGCTGTAATGTATAGCAAGGCGACTGCAGTTAATAACATTATATTGTATATTTCAAAGTTGCTAAGAGAGTAGATCTTAAAAGTTGCCATCCCTACTCAGCCATTTAAAAAAATGAAATCCTACCATTTGCAACAACATGACTGGACCTAGAGGTTATTATGCTGAATGAAATAAGTCAAACAAAGATAAATATCATATGATTTCACTTAAAAGCAGAATCTAAAGAATAAAAAGAACAAATTAATCAAAAACAAACTCACAAATATAGAGGACAATCTGGTGATGGCCAGAGGGTATGGGAGGTTTAGGGGCTGGGGGAATGGGGTGAAGAGTTAACGAAGTACAAATTAGCAGTTGATAGATGGTCATGGGGATGGGGAGCACAGCATAGGGAATGCAGTCAGCATTAATGTAATGGCTAGGTGGAGAGCCAGAGGAGAGAAAGAGCAATTGGGGGATCATTTTATAAATTATATAAATGTCTAACCAATGTACTGTATACTCGAAACTAATAAAATAAAAATTTTTTTTAAAAGTTGCCATCCCAAGAAAAAAAATTAGACATGGGTGATGGATATTAACCAGAATTATTGTGGTGATGTGGTGATCATTTTGTAATGTATACATATATTGAATCATTATGATGTACATCTGAAACTAAAATGTTGTCAATTATATCTCAATTGTTTAAAATTCTATAATTATTCTCGCTTAATTCATGACAAGATTGTGAGCCAGCTAGGCTGGAGCCTCTGCTTTTTAAGAAACTCAGAGACAAATGAAAAAACAGAGGGTAAACAAATCATGGAAATAGTAGGGTCCTTTCTAAATCAAAAGCATATACAAAGGTAATACAACAGAGGGTGACACTCTGCTGGGAGTGTCAGAGAAGGCATCACAGAAAGCTGTCTCAACAGGAGTGTGCTAGAGGAAAAATGGCATTACAGCAGAAGGAAGAGGCACAGGTTTTGAAGTGTAGGAAACATTCGGGAAACTATAAGCAGTTCAGTATTGCTGGAATAAGTCTGAGTAGGAGTGATTGGTGAGAGAGCTAGAGAAGTGTGCAGGATGTGTATCATGAAGGACCTTATGTTTCTAAATAAGTTTGAATTTTATTGCACAATTGAGACAGAACTGAAGAGTTCTAAGCAAGGGAGTTATGCATTTTAGAATAACTCTGGTAGCAACGGGAAAGACGGATTGAGATGGATTAAGTTGAGACTGGAAACTGTCACGGTTGTCTCTGAGAGATGATACAAGTCTGAATTTGGTCAGTGGGAAAGGAGATAATGTGACGGAGCCCAGAGATATTTATGAGGCAGGACTTGATACCTGTGAAAGATGAAGTGGAAAAAGAAATCAAAAATGACCTTGGGTTTCTCTAAAGGGAGAAGAGAAAATTGCCTCAGAAGGAGAAAGGCACAAAAGTGAGAGACACCTGCTAAAGAAAGAATGAATTCTCTTGTCCTATCCCCAAAAGAACTTTTTCTTTTCCCTAAAATCATTGAAATAAATTCCTACACAAGCACTTTAAATTAAATTATAAAGATGAAAAAACTAGTACGTTAAAATCTTTACTACGATTTTATTTTTAAATGAGCACAATTAGATAAAACTACTTGGTCTTTCACCTCTAGGCGTATATCTGCCTAAAGGAATCATACAGGCTTCATTTTTCTTGAACAGTTAAAAAATGTTTCCATTTTTAAATGGAAATAATAATCTAATTTGGGAATATTTCCTTTTCTCAAATAGTCAATTATATAAGTATTTTTTAAAGTGATGATAGAAAAGTCAGCCACATTATCCTTGTGGTAAACATTTCTCAGACTTACAACACAACCACATCCCAACTGGATGTTCAGTCTCTGAAAAGAAGCCACCCTCCTCAGCATCTAATTTCCTTCTAAAAAACCTATCCCAAAGACCTGACTGGCTAAGTGAAGAAAAGAATAAATACAGCTATTCAAATTAAAGCCAAGTAATCCACTTGCTTGCAATTGAAGCAAGAGGATTTTCCTATTGAACTATCAAGATAATTACCAATCTCGGCTTTAATTATCCCAGTGAAGAACTAATCTGAGAAAAGAAAAAAAAAAAGCTCTTAGAAATTTGGAAAGTAGTTTCTTGCACATTTTGTAACTTTGAGAGGAAGACTTTGCAATCCAAGTAGTACTTTCAGTAACCCTGAAGGGAGAGCAGTACAAGAAAGGAGGAACTGTGCGATGGCAAATAGTGAGAGCCATCTAACCTCTGAATAGTTTCTGGTCAGAGCAATCAGGAATAAAACAGAATATGTCCTATATTTTATTTAATTTATTTAATTAATTTATTTAATTTTTATTGTCATTTCTTTGTTGGAACTTGTTATACTGAATTATATATATTTCAACCAAAAATAATTCATTTTCTTTGAACTTTGGTCTCACCTTTAGCTTAATTCTGGAAACATGCCATATTTTGGTTGTCTCAAATGGATGACTGTTTTTAAGCTACTGATTATAGCTATTTTATTTACTCATTTATAAAACTGTTTGAATGTTTGCCAGAAAAACCCATGAATGATCTTTACTGAGGAAAGATTCAATAAAGTTAAGAAAATTACATCAACTTACAAGAAATAAATGAGCGAAGTGGTTAAGTCTATGATGACTCCTGTAGTAGACACCTCATGTGATCACTGTCCAATGTCCAACTCAGAAGAATTGAGTTTTACCTGGAATAATCTTCAACACATGCAGTGGGTACCCAGTGGCTTCATCTGTATAATGACTCTGACTTCTGTTCTGTAACTGACTTATCCAGAAGGGTTTATCTGATCCAACCTTGGTCACTCAGATTCCTTCTCTCAATAACTTAAATTTTGAATTGAGACATAAAGAGACCAGTTTTATAAACTGGATCAGATCAATGATACTACTCTTAAACTGAGTCTGTGAACTGTGTTTGAGACCTCCAGTTGTCCTTTCTCTTACCCTTTCTCAGTATATGTTTTAATATTTTTCTTGAATTCTGTGAGTTATCCTAATATCTTGTCAATAAATTTATATTTTGGCTTAGATGACCTAGAATTGACTCTAGTTTCTTGCAACAAAAATATTGCAGTGGAAGAAAAAGGGGGAGAACATTGAAGGGATGTTTTTAAATTACCAGAAATTTGAAAGTAGAAATACACTGATTTAAACAAGGCTGAGAATAAAATCTTAGATTGTAAGTCTTCAGGGAATTTATTCTTTAAATATTTCCTTTAACAAACTCTTTTGTAAATAGTAAATTCTGTTCTGCTGTGATCTAAACAGCCCATTTTTATAATGACAGCATTTCATTAACCTAAAAAGTGTCTTTTAAGCCAATTTGTGATTATTAGAACTGTTGAAAAGTAGAAGAAACATATTTTATTTGGCAACTATATAATAAATAAATAATTTACATTCTCCCTGAGAGGAGAGAGAGGAATAATTTTAGTAAATTTATGTGTTTCAGAGTAACATCAATCTAGATTTAGAGAAATGGCTTTTATTTATAGGAAATAGTTTGCTATGTTTGACCCACATAAGACCAAGCTTTCCAAACTGTTAAACCTGAACACTATTGTCTCAATTAGAGAAAATGTGGGAAAATAACTCACATCAGTGAATTTTGGTTGTATATGTTGCTAAGATATTTACTTACCTTTATTCATCCATCTACTTATTCTGCAACTACTTATTGCATACTTGTTATACGTTAGTCTCTGTACTACTACCTAGGATTCATCAATTAAGAAATAGACAAAGATCTCTCTGCTCTTGAGATGCTTACATTCTAAGTTTTAGAATGGGTTTGCTTTCAGAAGTTGTTAATTCAGCTTATTTCTGTTGGCTTTTAGTCAATTTGAAGCCCACGCAAATTGTTTTTAGGATACAGTTAGCATGTGTGGGAGAGACTGATCTTGGACAAACAAAATGTCCACTATACAGACATCAAAAAATTATTTAAAATCTTTGTAATTTTGTGTTGGAATTAATTGAGTTGTAGAACAGTGTAGATATTTTGATTTGGGTTAAAAAGGAAATTAATATGGCAAGTTAAGGAATATAAGAAATTTGTGAACATATAAGCATATTTATATATGCCAAATAAATATAAAAATTTGCCACACATATATATACACACACATACATTATATTGTACAAATATTCTTCATTAGCTAAAAGATAATTTAGACAACAGAAGATGAACAGAAGCAGTTTATTACTTTTATAAGTTAAAGTATCAATCTGTAATCCAATAATGAATTCAATAGTCATAAAGAAATTAAGTTGATTTTTAAAACTAAGAGCATTGTCACAGTCAACTGATTACTGATGGCTGTTTGCATTTCACAAATATTACTCCTGCTTGAGAGTCTATACATCCCATGCTGTTGCTGGTTCAGCTATAGACTTAAACTGTGTGTCAGGTTGGATGCTACAGACCTTAACTTTAGTTATTGGATATGGGCAGTTTGTGAAAACTCTAAGAACTGGCTTACTTACTGTTCTCTCTCCCTTCTGACAACTTCATTTTCTTGTTGACCTGGTAGACAAATTCAATTTTTACTGCTGATAAGCAAAATATTTAGAGCTGTAGTTTTAAAACAGTTATTTTTTTTCAGGGATTCTACAAGGTTGTGCAGAGAAAGAAAGATAACCATAATCAGGCTGCTTCCCACATCCGTAAATAACTTCTAAGCGGAAGAAAACTCAGCACTTTTCCCCTTATGTAACCACGTGCCCATATGAGTGTGCTGGCTCCCATCATCTGGCAGTGTACTACTTTTGTTTAACCTGTGTATAAAAGACACCGCCACCATGCAGCAGGGTGCCATGCCCTTGCTGGAGAACTGCCCTGTGAGGTGGGCTGTGCCCTTGCTGAAATAAAGAGCTATGTCACAGTTGCCTTTTGCTCCTCGCACATTCTTCCAACTGACAGAGTCTCTTACCCCTTACCTCGGAATCATGAATCTGCAGCAACACAAAAGTCAAAACTGTTACCATAATAATACTTAGACTTTTCTTTGCCCCATTACCTCCAAAGGCTACATGATGTGATGGCATGTTAACATGTGATGAGTTTATTATGATTTTAAAATAAATTAGTAAATTAATACATATTTAAATATTTCTTCAGTTTTCATTTCTATCATGGTAATAATCAAATGATAGAAGCCATATAAACAAAAGCTCGTTAGGATCCTCCATAATCTTTAAGAGAGTAAAGAGATCATGTGACCAAAAAATACTGTAGTGTAAAGTAATCTAAACAGTTATTTGAAGGAATTTGTGCTCATAGATTTATATTCATAGAATTATATTACTCACTTGTTTGGCTATTTAGACATTATTATTATTTTGGTCTTATATAGTTGCCATAAACTTGTGCTATATTAGTGTGATAATAAAATGCTATACAAGGTGTTTTTTAAGTGTCTTTATCAAAATAGTACATGATCCTTGTGACACATATTTACAATTGATATCACTTGCTGTTGCATTATGGAATAATTGATTTGCCAACTTGAGGCTTTAAATTATTGTGAATTCTTCATTATAGATTATAATGTACCTTATAACCAATAATTATGAATCATTCTAAATAATAAATAAATGACAATAAATTTTCAGGTCTTCAAATTATCACAAATCTTTTCTGAAGTTTAGACATTTATCTTGGTTTATTTGGATTATAATACTATGTATCTATATATCTTCTCAAATTAAGTGACATTTACCTCATTTAGGAATCTTTGCAAAACTGAGTAAGATTCTTCAAAACATACTGGTGAATGTAATTTCAGTTAAATTTAGGTAATGAGTATAGCAACATGTATATAAAGCACTCGTATAACTCAACAACATAAAACAATCCAATTAAAAAATGGGCAGAAGACCTGAACAGATCTTTCTCCAAAGAGGAAATACAGATGGCTAATAGATAGACACATGAAAAGATGCTCAAGGTCGCTAATCATCAGAGAAATGAAAATTAAAACCACAAAGAGATATCACTTCACACCTGTCAGAATGGCTATCAACAATAAATCAAAAATCAACAAGTGCTGACAAGGATGTGGAGAAAAGGGAACCCTCATACATTGTTGGTAGGATTGCAAATTGGTACAGCCACTATAGAAAACAGTCTAGAGATTTCTCAAAAAATTAAAAATGGATATACCTTTTGACCCAGTAATTGCACTTCTGGGTATTTATCCAAAGAAAACCAAAACAATAATTAATAAAAATCTATGCACCCCAATACTCATGGCAGCATAATTTACAATAGCCAAGATATGGAAGCAACTTGAATGCCTATTAATAGATGATTGGTTAAAGAAATTATGGTTCATATATACAATGGAACATTACTCAGCCATTAAAAAAAATGAATCCTATCATCTGCAATGACATGGATGGACCTAGAGGTGATTATGCTGAGTGAAATAAGTCAGACAAAGATAAATACCATATGATTTCACTTATATGTGGACTCTAAGGAACAAAAACTATTCAAAAACAGACTCACAAATATAGTGGACAATTTGGTGACGGATAGAGGGGAGGCGGGTTGGGGGACTGGGAGAATGGGGTGAAGGGTTAAAAAAGTACAAATTAGCAGTTGATAGATGATCACGGGGATGGGGAGCATGACATAAGGAATTCAGTTAGCATTAATATGTTTGCTAGGTGGAGGACCAGGGGAGGGAGGGAACAATTGGGAGGATCGTCTTATGAACTATACAGTTATCTAACCAATGTACTGTATACTTGAAACTAATTTAAATAAATAAATTTTTAAAAATAAATAAAAATATGTACAATAAAAAATGTTAAGCATTTTTATATCATTTCTAAATACTAGAGAGTCAATATATTTGTGGTTTAATAAAATAACATATCCAAAAAAAATCATTACTGGCTTTCTCACATTACTGCATTCATATAAATTTAAATACTGATGTTAATCCAAAACGATAATCCCCGTCTAGTAAATTAGGTTATTGTAAGACCATACTCAGACTAAATCAACTCTTCAAGATCATATAATTTAGACTTTAAGCATCAGGGGTTGGTATTTCAAAAGTTCAAGGACAAACACAAAATTATGGATATAGAATTCAGAAGATAAGATGCTCTAGATCACTATGTGTGGTGATCAAAAGAAAAAAAGAACATGCAGGCATAAATAATGGAAAGAAACTGGTTTGTACTCTGAGATGAGTTAAGCAAATAGAATGGAAAGATTTAATTCATTCTTTTACTCATTCCTACACTCTTTCAACCAATCAATTGATCAATCAATAGACAGGGTAACAGGTGACTTTGGCTACATAGAACTGATTCATTTTGATTTCATTGCTGACCGCCAGAACTCCCAGCAAAGAAAGAGTAACAATTCAGACCCTCCTCCCCATAAGTCTTTTATATGTAACAATGTATTCATCTTTAACTTTATGGGTTTGTAAATGATAAAGAAATAAAGTACATCATTGAGACCAAACTGATGATTTTTATCTTAAATTTAAGAGATCTATAGGGATGAAAGATACCAAAGGAGCAATGTTGATCTTAGAGATTTTCAAATTAACCACCTCGAACCAAATTTTTATGACTGGCATTTACATTCTATCTTTGAAAAGTAAATTTAGAACTTAATCTGGTTTTATTTGGAGCTCAGAAATGTCAATTATATCACCTAAATATGTGAGTCTGGGCCAAAGTGAAACATTTTGATTTAAAATCTAATCCTTTGTACTAAGTGGGTATTTCCCAAATGACTGTCCATAGGCCAGTGAGGCTCTGATGAAGTTTCTATTCATCTGCAGTAAAATGAGAAAAATAAGGGCAATGCAGCAAGTTTTTTATAAAACTAAACATTTAATTTTATATGTATTTAGAATAGATATAATATAAATATCTATTATATCTATAAATCTAATATGAATATCTACATATCTTATAATAATATCTTAAAAATCTGTTTCTAACTACTTATGTTGTGACTAATTTTTTGGAAAAATTTATTATACACTAAATAATAACATTATAATAAATGCATATTAAATACAATTAAGATATAACCCTAAATCACCTAAAAATTTAAAAGTCAGTAAAATAATTATAGCACTCTGGGCACAGCCAGGAGGCAGAAACCACACTAGTTATCCAAACAGAGTGAATTAAAAATAAAGACTTGATATCTGGAAGAGTGATAAAAGAATTCTAAGATATCACAGAGATAGTAGGAGCAGGGAATAGCTAGCACTACCCTTAGGGTTGGGGGAACAAGGAAAGAGGTTAGAAACGTAGAGGAGGGATCTCATGGGGACTCAAACTTCTGAGGAAGGGATGTGTTCTCGTGGTGCTTATGCTGGGGGCTGGAAGGGTAGTACACGATGATTCTCTTTATGCAAGTGTTGGAAAACCTACAAACCAGTCACAGTTAACACTATGGGAAGAAACTGCAGCTGCTTTGTGATGTGTTGCTGGGCTGATGCTCACAGGGACAAAAATAAGGCAGGAAGAAAACTGGAAGCCAAAAGGATGAAGCAAATCTCTTCTTTCTCCTTCAGTGCCCAGGCTCCTTCTAATACCCACTACTAACAGAGTCTAATGGGGAGCTAGGCGATAGTACATAAATGGCATCACAAAGCAGAAGGTAGAAGAGCTTAAGAACTTAAAGTTGGTCTTAATTTATTAAAACTTCATTTATTTATAAAATACCACATAGTGACATAATTTGTAGAAACTTTATGAGGATTCCAATGATCCTATTTTTAATGTGATTAATAAGGATAAAGATATTTAGAGCACTTTGTCGTCTTCAAAACATTCTCAAATACAGTCTCATTTGATTCTCAAAAAGCAGATGATCTGAAATATTCCTAGATTTTTGTTGATAACTCCACTTCTCAGGAAACAGAGTAACCTGGCTATTCTGAACCTAATTCTAACAAAGAGATTGATTAGAGAAATGAAGTTTCAGAGACCTTGGGGGAAAGCAAACATACCATCTGTCAGCGCCAAGCTAATAAAGAAGGGAAGTTTCGGAGGTGAGACACCCAGCTGAAAGAATGCACAAGGAGTTGACGTGAGAATGAAACGGCAGGCACCAACTTTATTGCAGGGAGCGCACGCTTCCACGCTAGGGGACCTCATGGACTTTATATATATCAGAGAACAATAATGGCATTCTGCCACACATACATAATAAACAATAAGCTGAGTCATACTTGAATAAGTTAGGCGCAGGCGCCTTACTACATTAATGTAACACTTTAAATCCGGAGTCCTATCCTTAGTCGCGAGCCTGGACCACAGCCAGACCTGGGACCCGCACTCCACCCCTACAGGGTTGTGGTGCGAGATCTGGCCCAGAGGGCACTACTTTGGGCCCACGAGCCACAACAACAATATATAGAACAACAAAATACTATGAGGCTACAGGCTACAAGGGCTAGGATGGCTACTGTCCACCTCCAGGAGGACTCCAAGGCATTCCACCAAGTTGTCAAAGGGTCTTCTCCCAGGGCATGGATGGCTTGGACTTCGGCATCCATTTCTTGGAGAGCAACCTGTGCCTGCTCGACATGATCAGGAATATAGACACAACATTCTACATGTGTCACCATGGGCAACAGTTAGAAGGTCAAGGGCCATGCAGTTTTGCAGAACTACTTTCCGCATTTGCATGGTTTCATCCATTAAAAGGGTTATAGCCTGACGCATAGCATTCAATGCCTGTGCGGTGTGCTGAGCTAAAGCTTCTACCTGCAATTATACACCTCTGGATCCCACCCCTGGAATGAATAACGCCAGGGGGTAGAACCACCATGCTGCCCATTTCTGCCAGTGCCAGTGGTGATATACGGGATCCCAATTACAAGGCAATTGTGGTAAGGTGGATAATATGCATCCAGCTAAATAGGGACATCCCCAGGTACAAAGGCCAGTCCAATCAGTGGGCAAGTAGGGCCAGCCATAGTGCCTGCAGACCCAGAAATACCCTGCAGGTAGCCAGTCAGTAGGCACTGCACCAACATAACGTCGTCCATCCCACCAGACCTTGGAAATGTTAGCAAGGGTGGTGTTAGCACACAGCTCAGGGAGTAGTCACCCCATGATACAGTTAGGCACATATTTTACTTGCCCTATGCAGTGAGGGGCCTGCTCCTGCAATTCCACATGTTCTCCCGCCAGCCATTCCCACCCATTGGAAATGGCATAGCCTATGAGGGGCAAGGAGTTGCATTGATCACGACAGAGCAGCACTTCTACAGCCCGCAGTAGCTAGTCCCATTCAGGTGTGGTGTTCCAGGTACACAGCCATGTCCAATTCTCAGCCATAGCCAGAGTCATGTGCCACAGCAATCCCTCGGCTGCTTCCACGGGTAATTCAGTACACACTCAGCAGCAGGAAACATTGTAGCCCAGGACATGACACAGTTCTCTGCTGTCAGCCAGGGCAATAGGATAGAGCAGACAAAGGGACCGTTGGGGGCAAGTCCTGTCCTTCAGGGAGGATGCAGGCCACCTGCCCAACTTGAGATAGAAGAGTGGCTGGGAGAGGAGCTGCCCCTGGCCTGTGGTACCAGACAGTTTCTCCAAGGGTAGGCCAGGGGGTCTCCACTAGCATCACAGTATAGAGAGGAAGGGCCAGAGGCTAAGGACAAAACTACCCGTTAACAGTGAACCCTCCGCCGTCATCAGGAGTGACACTCGCAAGGGTGTGGGCCAAATGCAAATGTGGGGTTCTACTCACAACCCACCGTGTAAGCCCTGTCCCCAGGGCTCCACCAGGGCCACCCATGGCTCTTGTATTACCTGTATAGTCCAGGGCCATGACCATGTAGCCTGTTTATCTGCTGCCAAAGGTTCTGGGGCTGGCAAGATAAAGCTCCCTGGTTGGCCCAGGGTAAGTACTGTTAAGCAGCAGTGCCCAGGCACTGCTTAATAGCCCACGGCAAGCCTGCTACAACCTGGTCAAGGGGGGACAACCACGTTTGCCAAGGCTGCTCATTCAGAAGGCGTACAGCCTATGGGAGGTTAGTATACCAACAGCGCCAGCCCGGGCCCAAGGTGCACAGTTTATCCTTCAGCAAGCCATTGAACTGCTCTACCATTCCAGTTGCCTATGGGAGTTAAGGAACATGTAACTGCCACCGCACATCATTGGTGCGGGCCCAGGTCTGCACCTCCTATCCAGTAAAATGAGTGCCTCTGTCACTGGAGATTAATAAGGGCCTGCCATAGGCCACCAGGAGGTGCTCCAAAGCAGTTGCAGTATGAAGTTGGTCAGCAGCTGCCATTGGCCATGCAAACCCTAGACCGGTAGCCATGTCCACACCTGTGAACATATAGCGCTGTCCCCAGTCTGTGGGCAAAGGCCCTAGGTAGTCCACTTGCCATTCCTGAGCACCACCCCTGGGGTACTCTTTACCTGCCGTCTCTCTGGGTGCTGCTCAGCACACCAGGGGCATTGTGACACTGCAACTTGTGCTTGTGTCTGAGTCAATGATAGCCCCCATCGCTTTGTTACTTTTCCATGGCCCCTACATTCCCCAGTTTTTGGTGGAGACAGGGGCCAATGTCCGCAGGAACTGGTGGTACATGGGCGGAGCAGACTCGTGCCAGTGCATCAGCTGCATCATTGCCCGAGGCCTGTAACAGTCGATGGCCGGGAACATGTTATATAGTGGCCCCCTGTTGAAGACCTCGCTTCCAGAGGTCTTTCCACAACCCCCGGCCCCATAGGGGATAGTGGCCTATCATCCACTCCTGGACAGCCCACCAGGGCAGCCACAGAGTTAGACCTCAAGACACAGCCCAACTGTCTGTGCAGATGTGCACTGCACCAGTTTCATTCATGAGAATCAACCACGCAGCACGAAGCTCCACCCATTGGCTGAATTGCCCAGCACCAGTCTCATACCAAAGGGTTTCTGTGGACAGCTATAATGCCACGGCAGCCCATGTCAGGGGTTGCCCGTGACATGAGCTGTCTGTATACCAGGCATCTTCAGGGATGGAGCTTGATCCTCTACATAGGGACTTGGTACATCCTGCATCTCAGCATGTTCCGCCAGGATCTCTGCTTGAAACTGCACCGGTCCCAAAAGGGAATGCAGTTGACCTGACAGGGGTTTCACAGAGAACTGCGCCCACTGCTCCAGGTATGCCTCACACTTGGTCAGTGTAGGGGTTTGTGCAATTCCAGTATGGAAATCTTCACCCAAGACCACAGCCACTCCTCCACGGAGTATGTGGATTGCATGGTTACAGGACTGGGGCCAGTGATGGCCTCACTGGCCAGACGGGCTGCATATATAGCAGCCAGTTGCTTCTCTATCAGAGAATACTGTGCTTCCACGCCTGCTTGGACATACCAAGCAGCTTCCACGCCTTTCCATAACTGGGACCAGAAGCCTATCGGCACCTTCCAGGAACCATGTTTGTGCCATAAGCTCCATCCAAACTCTGCATCATCCACCTGCACTGTAAGCAGAAACGGGAGGGCTGGATCTACTACACGTAGAGTTTGGGCTTGTGCTACAGCTTGCTTTATAGCTTTAAAGGCCTCTTCTCTCTCAGAGGTCCAATCCCATTGGGCACCCCATCACACTAGATGGTGCAGGGGTCATATCAAGGAGGCTATGAGGAATGAGGAATGAGGAACGAACACTCTCCAAAACTCCAGCAGTCCCAAATTGATATGGAGCTGCTTCACGGTTTCAGGTCGGGGATATGCCTGTATTTTATCAATTACCACCTCTAGCATTACTTTTGTCTTATCCGACCAGACAACTACCAAGAATTTGACAGAGAACCTAAGTGCCTGGACCTTGTCCTCGTTGACTGCCCAACCCCAGTTGTCGAGAGCTTCTCACAGGCTGATCACCACTGCTTCATGTTCTATAAGAGAATCAGAGGTTAGCATTATATCATCAATACACTGCGGACAGTCGTTTCCACGTGGCTAAATCTTGAGCCAAGAGACCACGGCACAAGGTAGGACTGTGCAGATAGCCCTGGGAAAGGACGAGGAATGTCCGCTGTCACCTTTCCAGGTGAAGGCAAAATGTTCTTGACTTGGCGAAACTGTTGACTTTTTCTCTATGGCAATAGAGAAAAAGGTGTTTGCCAAGTCCACCACATAATGGTATTGTCCTAGTTCATGTGACAACTGGTCCATAATGTCCGTGACATTCGGTACAGCAGCATGCAGGGGTGGCATACTTTTTATTCAGCTCCTGATAGTCAACTGTCATGCACCAGGAGCCGTCAGGCTTCTTCACTGGCCACACGGAGTAGTCGTATGGGCTATGAGTAGAAGAACGAATGACATCAACTTCTTCCAGTTTCAGAATGGTGCATCCTATTTCCTCATGGCCACCCAGCAGGTGGTACTGCTTTGTATTCACTACCCAGGTAGCCTGGGGCAACATCAATGGGGCATGGTGTAGACATCCCTGGATAATAGTTTTCACCACGCAGATATGAAGGCAAAATTCGCAAGCAGTGGTATTTACAGTCAAGCCTCGCAAAACATCAATCCCCAAAATGTACTCCTGCATGGGGGATATGTACACTTGGTACGTCCAAGCAGGCAATCTGCCAATACCCAATGTCTTAGGGACCTGCCACACACAAATGATTCGCCCTCCATAGGGTTGCAGTGGTTGCAGTGGGCCCGGAAAACTTATCTGGATTCCCACAGAGCAGGGTTCTGTCAGCACCGATGTCCACAAGGGCTAATATCTTCTGCACATTGTGTGGGTACCAATGTATAGTCAGTTCTATACGTGGCCTCTGGTCAACCATCTCTCCCACCAACCGGGTGTCCCAGCCAAATCCCTAATCAGGGAGATAATCTGCCAGCCGCATCTCACAGGTTGTGGCTTTCCCAGAAAATGGAGTGAACTGCTGGTCAGGGGGCAGCTGATTCCACAGCACTAGCAGCACTTCATTAGGTTGCTGCTCAATCTTTTCTGCTGCGACCCCTGCTGCAAGGAGTTCAAACCACATTTGACAGCTGCTCACTTTCACAGCTGATTGGGCAGGGCACTGCCCTGCCCCTCTTTCTGGCCACACCTCTGTCAGTGCACTAGCTGCTTTGGGAGTGCAGGGGGTGGTACAGCATGCACTTGGGTGGAATATTTCTTGCATTTCATTTCCACATCCCCCAACCTTGCCAAGGCAGACCTCATGGATCCACCTATCCACATAAGGGGCTAGTAGTGCTGCCATGGTGCCAAAGGTACCGGCTGGGCCAGAAGTCAAGATCAAGTCCTTCATATGGGTTGTAAATACCTCCTCATTGGGGCTAGTGTACTGGGCTCGAAACATCATCTGTCGCATGCCCATTTCCCGAATTATCTGGACCAGGTCTAAGTATGTGGTCCATCTGCTCACTGTCTCTGGCAGCTCTCCGGGGTCAGCCCACACTGTCCGTGCAGCAGATATGAGCCAGTTAATGAGGGAGCAGTTGCCTGCACCTCATGCTGTTAGTGCCACATTCTGGAGTTCAGCAGGGGTGTACTGGATCAAGGCGGAATGCTTTTTAGCCTGGGGGGCACCGCTAGCTTGCTCCCCCGGGGCCAACAGCTGCTCTACTTCAACCTGCTGCCATATCACTGGCCGCACCTGCCCTTGTATCGCTGGTGGGCTCCCAGATTGGGACAATGGCAGTGACTCTTCAGGGCCCTGCAGCATGCATTCTGCTGCAGCCAGCTGCCTTTCCAGCACTTCATCCTGACGTTGCAATTGTTGCTCCTACTGAGCCTGGTCCTGAACCTCCAGGCTTGCCCGCCACAGCACCACCAGAAACATCCCGGCCACCAGACCTGCTGCCTCCCCACGAGCAGTTGAAACATTCGGCTCCAGCAACTCCAGGGCTTTCCGGTCATCCTTCAGATGCGGCTTCACTCCACCCCAATCCTCTAGGGAACATCAATGTAACCAGATATGCAGCCACAGGATACCACTGGGAGGCAGGGAGATGGTATCCTCCATCCAGGTATCCTCCACCCAGGCACTGTCTGGAGCGCTGGGGGATGTATTCACCTCATCCTGCTGACTATGTCACATATCAGCGCCAAGCTGATCAAGAAGGAAAGGCTTCGGTGGTGAGATGCCCAGTTGAAAGAATGCACGAGGAGCCAACCCAGGAATGAAATGGCAGGTACCAACTTTATTGTGGGGAGCATGTGCTTCCATGCTAGGGGACCACATGGGCTTTATATATGTCAGAGTTCAATAGTGGCATTCTGCCACACATGCATAATAAACAATAAGCTGGGTCGTATTTACATAAGTTAGGCACAGGCACCTTACTACATTAATGTAACACTTGAAATGTTGAGTCCTATCCTTAGTCGCGAGCCTGGATCACAGCCAGACCTGGGACGCACACCATCTCTCACTTTTGTGCCCATGCAGTCAGAAAGACTGGGACACTAAAAGTTATGTTGCTCTCCAGTCTCTAAGCTACCTCTTCAAAATTTTTTTCTTTTAATATCCTTTAACATTATCCTCTTCTTTGAAGCACCCACTGTTATATGTAACTACTATTCTCTTCTGATTCTCAACCACTCGTCCACATTCATTAAGATTTCAAGCATCTGGCTGAGGATTATCCTTCATACCCCAAATATTGTCATATTTAGCTGATTAATCATACACATAGAGGATCCACTAAACATTAACTGCACAGTTGTCTGACCTAGACCCCTAAAACAAACTCTACTCCACTTCAGCAAGCCTCTCTCAGGAAATATCCAAAACTTTATCATTAGTCAGGATGGCTACATTTCTGAGATCCTGAACTCTGAAACTAAACTCCACCAAATTTCTCTAATCAGTTCACTCTTCTCAAGTCTTACCTATCAGTACACTGGACTCTCTACCCAATTTTTCAATATCCCAGCCCCTTCCTTTTAATTATGTCTATTTTAACCAAGAGTTATACTTAATATTTATCAAGTGCTTACTCTACTAGGTACTATTCAAAGTGCTGTATGGATATTACCTCATTTAATTCTCACAACACTCCTACAAAAGAGTTACTGCTACAATCTCATAATCAGTTATTTCTACAATTTTATGGCTGTACCTTAAATTTTTTTGACATTTCATAAAACTCGCCTAGCCAGTTGTGGGCATATTTTATCCTCTCTGATTTCCAGACTACCAAAAATAAATCACATAATTATAGAAAAAACTGCATGATTAAATTGACTGGCTCACATTACTAAGCTAGTATCCCTACACTACTCAGTAGCCCCTGTATCTACACATTAGATTCCTTTCCCACTTCTAGGGAAGAGTTCCAAAGCTATAAACCTCTGTTCAAGCTGCATTTTCTATTCTATTCTACTACTCTATTATATTCTACTTTACTCTCTACTCTACTTTACTCTATTCTATTCTATCACCTTCATTCCAAATCTATGACCTTCTACTTCACTGAGAATATAGATATCATTAGGCATAATCTCCCTCTCATTTACCTCCAAATTTATCTCCATGTGCTATTTCTCATTTCTTGTCTCCAGTCTCAAGGGAAGGAGGTTGCCTTGATTCTATCCCTTAGTTCCTACTTCAGGATCTCATTTCATCAGTCTCTCTTTTGTCATCAATCCTTCTTTCAAAACATATTTGTTGAGCATCTACTATGTGCCAGGCACTGTTCTAGGAACATGAGATACATAAGTGAACAAAACAAAGATCCTTGCCCTTGAGTAACCTACACTTTAGCTTCTCTACTGATTCATTTGCTTTATATTTTCTTTAAATGATTAAATTTACCTCATCCTCCTACCTATCCACCTCTCTAAAAATTTGTCTGTTACTACCTCCCTCTCTTCTCTTCATCACTAAATTACTTAAAAGAGTACCCTCTGGGGATAGAGAAATAATATCTAAAGAATGAAACAAATGGCAAATAACCCCCGAGGAGAAAGATATAAGCATTGTGATGCCACAAAATAAAATGTCCATGAGCCACAGAGCTTCACATTGGTCTGTCTTCTTCCCAGTGCTACCTGCTTCTGTAGATTTGGAGGTAGACCAACATTCAGATAATGCACCTCCAGAAATGATGTGTGCTCAGAGGATGTAATTCAACACACCCAAACTGTAGATACCAGTTGATAGCAAACTCAGCTCACTTTTTTTTAACTACCAAGTAGCTGAAGGCCTGAACGAAAATTATAAGCCATGTTTGCAGGCCTCCAGCTTAAATCCAGCTTAAATTCTAAAGAGACAATTGAAAAAGTGCCAGTTTAAAATAGAGTAGGAAGTCAGATCAAAGAGGGTACATCCATAATTCTCTTAGGTAAACAGCAGGTCTCCAAAGATGAAAAAGAAATAAGGAAACTTGAATACTATTTTACTTTTTCCTTTTCTATTTGGATTCTTTTATTTATTTTTCTTATCTAAGTGCTCTGATTAGAACTTCTAGTTTTATGTTAAATAAAAATGATGAGAGTGGGCATCCTTGTCTCATTCCAGATCTTAGAGGAAATCATCATTGATATTATTCTTGCTTTGGGTTTGTCATATACGGCCTCTATTATATTGAAGTGTGTTTCCTCTCTATCCAGTTTGTTGGAAGTTTTTATCATAAGTGAATGTTCAATTTTGTCAAATCATTTTTCCACATCTGAGATGATTGTATGATTTTTATCCTTCATTTTGTTGATTGTAGATGTTAAAACATTTTTGCATCCATGGAATAAATCCCATTTGATTACGGTGTATGTTACTTTTAATGTACTGGTAGATTTAGATTAGGATTTTTGCATCTATATTCATCAGGAATATTGGCCTGTAATTTTCTTTTCTACCCTGGCTTTATTTCAGGGTAATGCTGGCCTCATAAAATGAATTGGAAGTGTTCCCTCCTTTTCTGTTTTTTGGAAAAGTTTGAAAAGGACTGGTATTAATTCTTCTTTAAATGTTTGGTAGAACTCACCAATGAAGTCATCTGATGCTGATTTCTTCTTTGTTGAGAGGTTTTTGATTACTGATTTGATCTCTTACCAATAACTGGTCCATTCACATTTTCTATTCATGATTCAGTTTTTGTTAGGTTGTGTATTTGTAGAAATTTATCCATTTATTCTAAATTGTCCAATCTGTTGGTGTATAATGGTTTATAGTATTCCCTTATGACCCTTTGTATTTCTGTAGCATCAGCTATAATGTCTCCTCTTCATTTCTGATTTTGACTCCTCTCTTTTTCTTGGTGAATCTGGCTAAAGGTTTATCTTCTTTGTTTATTTTTTCAAAAACCAGATCTTAGTTTCATTGGTCTCTTCTATTGTGTTTTTAGTCTCTTTTTTATTTATTTCTGCTCTGATCTTTATTTCTTTCCTTCTAATAACTGTGGATTTCATTCGTCCTTCTTTTTCTAGCTCCTTGACATGTAAAGTTAGGTTGCCTGAGGTATTTCTTTTTAATGTGGGCATTTATCACTAAAAGTTTCCCTCTTAGAACTGTTTTTGTTACATCTCATAAATTTCGATATGTTGTGTTTCCTTCTGAATATCTGAAGATTTTTTTTATTTCCCTTTTGATTTCATCTTTGACTCATTGGTTGTTCAGTATCATATTTAATCTCCACATACTTGTGGATTTTCCAGTATTTTTCATGTAATTGATTTCTAGTTTCATATCATTGTTGTTGGAAAAGATGCTTGATGTGATTTCAATCTTCTTAAATTTATTAAAACTCGTTTTATGGCCTAATATATGACCTATCATAATGTTCCATGAGCAAAAGAGAATGTTTATTCTGCTGTTATTGGTTGGAATGTTCTGTATATGTCTGTTAGGTCTCCATGATTTAACATATAGCTTAACTCCAATGTTTTCTTACTGATTTTCTATCTGGATGATCTATCCATTCTTGAATGTGAGTATTGAAGTCCCCTTTTATTATTGTATTGCTATTTCTCTCTTCGGCTCTGTTAATATTGGCTTTATATATTTAAGTGCTCCTATAAATGGGTGCATAGTATTTATACATTTTATATCCTCTTATATCCTTCTTTATCATTATATAATGCTCTTCTTTCTCTCTTGTTATAGTCATTGACTTAAAGTCTATTTTGTCTGATATAAGTATAGCTACCTCAGCTTTCTTTTGGTTTCCATTTGCATGAAATACTTTTTTCAGCCCTTCACTTTAATTCTATACATGTGTGTCCTTAAAGCTGAAGTGAGTATCAGGTAGGCAGCATGCAGTTGAATCTTTGTTATGTCTTTTAATCCATTAAGCTACTCCATGCCTTTTAATTGGAGAATTTAGTCCATTTACATTTTAAGTAATCAGTTATAGGTGCAGATTAACTGTTGTGATTTTGTTAAATATTTTGTAGAGGCTTTTTGTAATTCCTGCCCTTTCTCCTTCTCTTGCTTTGTTCCTTTGTGATTTTGTGATTTTCTGTAATTTTTCTTTATCTTTATCTTTAGTGTATCTACTATAGGTTTTCACTTTGTGTTTACCATGAGGCTTACATAAAACATTTTGTATTTATAACAGTCTATTTTAAGCTGATAACTTCATATGCATACAAAAGGTCTATATTTCTATACCCCCATTTTGTTTTTGACATCACAATTTACATCTTTCTATATTGTGTTCCATTAACAAATTATTATAGCTACTTAATACTTTTGTCTTTTGACCTTCATACTAGAGTTATAAGTGATTTACCCACCACCATTACAATATTAGAACACTCTAGTTAACTATATACCTTTACCAGTCACTTTTATACTTCATACATTTTTATGTTACTAATTAGCATCCTTTTATTTCAGCTTGAAGAAGTTCCTTTAAACATTTCCTATAAGTCTGGCGTATTAGTGATAAACTTCAGGCTTTGCTTGTCAACTAGATTTTATTGTCAAGAGACTTTCCTTCAATTCTGAAGGACACCTTTGCCAGATAGAGTATTTTTGGTTGGCAGATTTTTTTTTTTCTTTCAGCACTTCGAATGTATCATCATATTCCCTTCTGGCCTGCAAATTTTCTGCTGAAAAAACTGTTTATGGTCTTATGAGGGTTCCCTTGTATGTACGACTGCTTTTATTATCCTCTTCTTGTCATTAACTTTTGACAATTTAATTATAATGTGCATTGGTGTGGGTCTCCTTAGATTTATCTTTTCTAGTACTCTTGGGCTTCCTATACCTGGATGTCTGTTTCTTTCCCTAGGTTAGAAAATTTTTCATCCAATATTTCTTCGAATAAGCTTTCTGTTCCTTTCTTCTTTTCAGACCCCTATAACGTATATGTTGGGCCACCTGATAGTATCCCATAAGTCTCTTAAGCTATCTTCACTCTTTTTCATTTTTTTCCCTTTTGTTTCTCTGGTTGGATGATTTCCACTATCCTGTCTTTGATTTTGCTGATCCTTTCTTCTGATTGTTTTAGTCTGTTTTTGACCCAATCTTTTGAATTTTTCAATTATTTTATTCTTCAGCTCTTTGATTTCCATAATTTTTATATTTTCTATATCTTTTTTGAAATTCTCACTTTATTTATGCATTGCTCTCCTGACCTCAGTAAGCCTCCTTATGACCATTATTTTGACTTTTCTTACCAGGTAAAGCTCTTTCTTTCCATTTCATCAAGATCTGTTTCTAGAGATTTATCGTGTTCTTTTGTTTGGAATATATTCTTTGATTTTTTTTTTTCATTTTTCTTGACTGCTTTTGTTTTCTGAACATTAGATAAAACAACCACCTCTCCCAGTCTTGACAGAAAGGTCTCATGTAGGAAATGAATCTCATCAATCAGTTCAGCCCAAGCTCCTGGCTGCCTCTCAAATCTCTGTGATTGTCCAAGCCACCATCTTTGTTCTTAGTGAGTTCCAGTAGGTAAAGGTGTCAAGATCCGCCTATGCCCTGAAGGGGAGGATTGCAGTCAGCACCAAATGCAAGATAATTAGAACATGAACTCTCAGATAGCAGCTGGAAAAGTATGTAGTTATGCCCTTTCTAGGGATAAAATGGGTAATGAGCACTTTGGCCTGCTCCCTTTGTGCTGAGCCCAGTGTATAGCCACGGAGGGGTGTTCTTGCACCCATTCAAAAATGATTTGTTTTCTATAGTTCTGTGGGATTCGTGAACGCAAGCACTGCTGGCTATCAGAGCTAGATGGTTTGGAGGCCTGTCCCCCAAGCTGCATCCACAAAAGCTGGGTCCCTAGACAAGTGTACAAGCTCCTTCCAGAGAGATCGTGGCAATTAGATTTTATCATTGTAGTGATATAGGAGAAGGCAAGCAAAATGTCCAACAGCTTCCCCGATCTCCAGGAGATATCATAGCCAGCCTCTCTATGTATACTGAATTCCTGTTGGCAGCAGATTATAAAGTATGCATCGACTCCTTTCAGGAAAAACTGTAAGATGGGCAATTTTGCCCGCTCCCTCTGTGGTGAACCCTGGGTATATAACCACAGTAAGTGCCCACATGCTCTCAATCTTTACCAACTGCTTGTTTGCTACAGTCCTGTGGGACTCGTGAATGCAAGCCTCAATGGCTATCAAAGCCAGGTCATCAGGGTCCTGTCCCTCAGGCAAGAGCCACAAAAGCTGAGGTGCCAGACATGCACACAAGCTCTTTCCAGGGAGATACTGGTGACTTGGTTTTATTATTGGAGCAAGCCAGAGGAAGAAGTCAGAAGTGCCCTCCACTGGCTGTTTAATGCTCCAAGTAGGATCGCAGCCAGCTCTTAGATGCATGCTAAAATTATAAGCCATACTCCCAGGAAGCAGCTTATAAAGTATACACTTATACTCCTTCAGGGGAAGACTGGGAGATGGGCATTTTTACAGGCTCCTTCTTCTCTGAGCCCTGCGAAGACAGCCGTGTCATGTGCTTGCACATCCATTAAAATTGTTTGTTTGCAATAGTCTTAAGGGTCTTGTGGACACAAGCCATGTTGATTTTCAGAGCTATGTATCTTGGGGGCCCATCCCTCAAGTGAAAGTCTTAAAACAGAGTGCTAGATGTGCAGTCCAAACTCTGCTCCTCAGAGAAACTGGGAGCTGGGAGTTTCCTCTCAATTGCACTCTGCTGGGGGTAGGGTTTATAACACCAGTGTGTCTCAGCCTTCCCTACCTGTTTTGATGTTTTCTCATTTGCCCAATGTGTAGTTGTTCAGCTAGTTTTTAGGTTTCTTTCAGATAGAATTTCTCTAGGTGTAGCTGTACATTTGTGTACCCATGGGAGAAGGCATGTTCAAGAGACTCCTATGTTACCATCTTGGTCAAATCTCCAAATGTTAGATATTTCTAGTAGGTCCTATGAAATGGCTCACTCAGTAGATTTCTAACCCTTCTTATAACATGTTGAAGCTAAAAAGCTAAAAACTATTTCTCAATCCCTTGCACCTAGAGTTCTAAATTTTATTTAAGTTCCTAAAATCAGATGCTAAATTTGGCTTTGTTATCTATTTTTCTTGATATGGTTTGGAACGGCAGTGGCAAAGTCTGTAACAGCTACTTCCGAAGCATCTTCCTAACCTGACAGGCAATTTTTGATCATAGCAGAGGTTCCGGAGCCGATAACTGTGGTGGTGTCTTTCTGATACTATAGCTTCTGATTGTGGCAATGGCGACAATCCTTTGACAACCAGTGTGTCTTTGGAAACATTCCTGGAAGTTCAACCTAGAACCTGTAAGAGCATTAAATATTCTGTAATGAATTTCTTTCTGCTTAAACTGAAGTTTAATTCTCCACAACAATGATCAAAATACCATTAATATTATTTTTTCTGGAGAAAATTTCCATTTTGAAAGAAAAAGATTTGTGACCAAGAAGGAAATTCAGAAACAGATTTCTCTCTTCATATTTGACCTGAGTCAGTGAAACGGGAGCTACACTCATAAACAGGGCAAGCAGTAGTCTGTAATGGGCTTCGGTGGGCATATGGCATGTTGAAATTTGGTGTAGCATTTAAAAAGGTATCTGAATTCCTCGACTACAACAGTTTAGTAAAATATCATGCCACTGTTTTGCTATATAATCCCTTCCATGAGTATGTATCATGACTTTTCCAAATAAACACCTTCAAAAAGCAGTAATTACTCATCTGCATGCACCTGCAGGCCCTGAAAAGGAGGAGCACTGGGTATGAAATCCAACAGGAGGCACAAGAGAACTCATAATCCAGGTCTCTTTACTGATGAGACCTCAAAGCTGTTC
Organism: Pteropus medius; assembly: GCF_902729225.1. Classification (NCBI taxonomy): domain Eukaryota; kingdom Metazoa; phylum Chordata; class Mammalia; order Chiroptera; family Pteropodidae; genus Pteropus; species Pteropus medius. Next base: position 14,833,900 of record NW_024354911.1, read on the forward strand.
TGTCTGAATTAAGCTGCCTTTCTTTCTTTCTTCACTACTGTGCCCTTGAGAAGTTCTCAGTATTATATTCCCCTACCTTTAACCTTACTTCAAGTAGTGACAGGAATAGCTGAGAAAGATGTGCGATGTTCTCCATGGCTTTGACTTCTATTGACCCCATGATCATTTCCTAGGTGAACAAGCAATAGCCATAAAATAGACCCAGTAAATTTTGTGGCAGATAGTCTGGTGACAACAAATATTTATTGAGTGCCAAAGGCATAAGCATTCCAGGTAGTTGAGATACATATCAAAAAATAGACCTAGTTCCTGTTCAACTCACAGGCACTGGCCATTTCACTTCTGAGTGTTTCTGCTTACTTGTAATGTCACGGAGATGAAACTGAAACAACCAAGAGCACAGGTGCAGACAGACTTTAATCTGTGTTTCGGCATCCATAAAACAAAACTCACCTATAAATCCCTTATACTATAATATGTAATTTTGTTCCGATAGTTTACTCAGACCTGGAAAACTCTAGAACTTAACCATTTTATATACCTTGTGTTTGGAAAAACTAACAATCAAATATATCCTCTATATATTGACAGGTGTTTGGTATATGCATGTTAAAATGTCTAGGAGTGAAGTATACTGATGCCTGCAACTTACTTTGAAAAAAACAGAAACCCAGGATTTTGCATTTGTCAAAATTTATCTAATGGTACTTAAGATTTAGATTTCACTATTATATAAATTTTACCTTAAAAAAAATTAAAAACAAATATTAAACTCAAGTTAGTTACATGCATGCTAAAATGTCTAGGAGTGAAGTACACTTATGCCTGCTAATTTGAAATGCATAAAAAATGCATAGAAATGCATAGAAAGCAAAAATAACACAATGTTAACATCATAGATAGATTCAACAATCTAATTTTCTGTATATTGAAATTTTTCATAATAAAAGGTTGGGGGGGGGGCGGGATTTTCCCCTATAGCAGATCAATCACAATTTATGAATTGGCACTAACCCTGGGACCATGCTGAGATGCACAAAGAACCCTAAGGGGAGAGGGCGGTATAAAATATCAATAGCAGATAATGCAAATATGATAGATCAGGGGAGAAACTGGGATTTATTTTCTAGGCACATGGGAGATGGAAGGTGGAGTAAAGAACACTAAAAAGCTCATTAATAACAACACCCTGGTAAGGAAAATCCTGCAATTGAAAACCACGACGGAAGTTTTGTTTTTTAACTATCTGCAGGGCACGTTTTTTAAAACATTTTTATTACACTAAAAATAGATTGTTTTGCTTTCTGTTTCAGGGAAATCAACTGCTACCACTATCTCCTAGGGAGTAGAGATCACAGTGAATGAAGGGCCCTCTACTGTAGAGCACCTTGGTGGATTTAGGGGAGGAGGAGAGACAGAGAAAAAGAGGGAAGGGGAACCAGAGGAATTGGAAGGAGATAGTGAGGAAGGAGAATTTGAAGTTTCAGGGCCAAGAAGAAAAAAAAAGGAGCCAACCAGAAGAAAAACTGAAACAAAAGAATTTAGTAAAACCATGGTAATGGGTAGCCAAAGGACATTTTGAAACCTGAGAGGCTGCCTGATTCATTGAAGGTCATTTGCAACATTGCTGTGCAAACTCTGCTGCTATCCTTTCCCCAATCTTCACTAAAGGCTCTTAAACTCATTAATGTTTTATGTGAATGTGCTTTTAGTTGACATCAGGCAGGCAGCTCAGTTTTTTTTTTCTGGGTCAATGTAGTACAGAAATCTTGAGGGCTTCAGACTCCACAGGCCTTGGAATGAGAGGTGTCCAAGTCAATTTTTTATTGAAAATCTCTGGGACTCAGGATAAATGGAGGGAGGAGGCATTCAGACATTGGCTTATTCAAGGAAAAGCTGCCTGCACAGAAAAGATTTTCAAACTCACTTTTTCTCATCCATTTTTAACTCAGAACCCTCATTACCAGGTTTGGAAAATCAGGAAGGTCGTTTTCAGCTTTTGTTGATCAGTCTTTTTTCATGGGGTAACATTGCCACCTATTGGTACTTGTAAAAAATATCTTTTATAATAGTTTTAAACTTGCAATTGCTTGGCAACCTTAGAGTCTTTCTTTTTCTGACAAAGAATTCTGACAAATTCTTTGGGTTGGAACACAAACGAGGTTCTTTGTCCTCAAAGACTTTATATTAATTAATGACTAATGTAACAAAAACATCTTCTTACCTTTCAGGATTCAGGCACCATTTCATCAGTAAAACCTTTTGACAGCAGGTCCCCATTCTTCTGAGACAGTAAATGACTACTCTCTACCTTGGGCTCTACTCCATCCTGTACATATTTCTTTCTTGATACATACAATATACTAATGTACTTCTTTTATTACAATGTCTATCACCTATAACCAAACCATAAGCTCCCTAAAATTCAGGGACTGCATCACAGCACCTGTATACTGTAGTTCATAAGCATATGATAAATGAATGACTATAAAAAGCATAGACAAAGCAAACATCACTCTATACAAACTTTTATTATTTGAAAATAATTTTAAACATTTTAACTCCAGATATGCACATCATGTACTTCCTTGCGTATACAGTATCTTTTACCTCATCAAAAAAAAATACATTTTATAAAATTCATATATATGAAATCAGTAGAACGTGAAGTTATCTTAGCAGATATATTTCCCATCAGCTTCTAAATCATATTCTTGATTATGACAGAATATAAAACAAGATATTGATGGATTCTGTCATCAGCTCTTAAGAGGCAATGAAGAGGAAACATTCAGCATAAGTTAATTTTATTTGACAATGAGTCAGCATTGCTGAAGTACAAAGGAATCTGAAACCTGTAATATTTGAATTATCCATATTAGTTGCAGAACCCAGAGTCACAAAAGTTAAATTTGAGATCTACTGAGATCCTCCTATCAATTCTGGGGAACTCCAGGGCACCCAGGCCTCTCTGTAGAATCTAATTTCCTTATGGAGAAAAGATATCTGGCCCTCGATCAAGTCTCCATTTGAGTCTGAACAAGAACTAAAAAGCTCTCTCCTTCAGAACAATCTGGGAAGGCACGTTCAGGGAGCATGGCCACTCACCTGCAGTCAAGAAAGAAAGAATGTGCAGAACAAGTGTGGAGGCTAGGGGGCCAAGCCTTATGATACGGCCCCATTTCACAATGCAATTCTCACACAGCTCTGAACATATGCATTCTTAGCAGATAACCTGGACACATATTTTACTAAGTAAAATCTGGTGTGAATTCCTTTATGTTCTTACCATTTACCTTAGATTTTCTATTTTTTATCCATTCCTCTTCCTTTCTTATCTTCCTTTCTAAAGTTGATCTCATCCCTTCTCAGTTAAGTTCTAAGATCTTAATTCATAAACCATTTTTGTCTTCTTCTTTCCTTCTACCAGTTCCTCCCTACATATCGAAACACCAAGCCTCTTGTGTCTCGGAAGGGTGGGGTGAACAAAGAGCCCTCCCAGATTCCTGTTTCCGAAGAGTCCAGTGGCATACCCTAATTTCTTCTTCCCTGTCAACCTTCATAAAAGGTTTTACTTACTGTCACAATCTCTTCTCCCTCTTATGGCACAATTCCTTGAAATCTGAGTTTTCCCAGACTCATCTCTTGGTACTACTGTTACTGTTTGGGACAATCTGAACTCCAGCATTGCCCTGGTAACACTGGGGATTCTTGGTTCTTTTTGCCAACACAGAAAGAATTCCAGCTCAGCAAGATTTAGAAGATTTATTGAAAGTACATTTTAGAAGGAGACAGGCCACACTGAGAACGGCTGCAGTACTGTGTAATTTGGGCAGTGAAAAGATAAAAGATAGGAGTACCTCCGAGAGAGGAACGGGTTTTCAGCAAAGAGGTCTGTAATAACCCAGAAGTAGGAAGTTCTGTATTATATTTGAGCCATGATGGGGGGTTACAAAGGCGTTCCTAGGTAATTGGCACGTGAGGTGATTCTGACTGACATTTGGCTGTTATATAGCTAGCTCCCTGCCTACTGTGCATGAGGTTACCCAGAATTCAGTTTGTTATAATTAGATTCATGAACTTCCAGGCATAGGCATGATAATGATGGTATAACGAGGCTGAGGTGAAGAGAAGGTCAGAGCAGTCTTTCTTGTGCAATCATCTGTGTCTGGGTTAAACCAGATAGGTTTATGGCCCTCCAGAACTTTTGTCTCGCAGGATGCAGGAGTGATTTTTTCTAGCTACAGAATGAGTGTTCTTTGGGCCGTCTCTGGGCTGGGCCTTTGCTCCTCTGTTCCCCCATCGCTCACGTCTGTCTACCTACCTAACACTACTCTCTCCCAAATTACCAGTAACCTCTAAGCTGTCAAATTCAGTAACCCTACTCAACTTCTGAAGTCTTAGGCCAACAGTGAGTATTGCTCTTTACTGGCACATGCCACACCCACTCTTCTGCACTCCATCCTCTTCATACTTTTGATAGTTCTTCTCGGTTTCCTTCCCTGGAACCTCTCCTGCCTTCTGCCTCGAGTTCAGTTCTCATCTTATTCTGACTTGACATGCTCTTCCATAGGAATTTCACGTTCTATCTTCTCCCCTACTGATTTAACAAAGATTAAGGGCCAATCATATGACAGGCACTTTTCTTGGAGCTTCTGATTTGGCAGTGAACAAAACCAACAAGGTCCCCATTATCATGTTCATATTCTAGAGGCATGTATGTTGGAGGAAAGGGTATGTAGTGACAGATATTAAACAAATTAAAAAGCAAATAAACAAGAAAGTACCAAAATAAACTTTACAACTGAGCCTTGCCAGAAAAAGGCTGTAAGTTTAGCTTTCCCAAGGTTGCCATAGATCGGCCCCACTGCACCTAGCTAGGGAGCTTGCCAGTTGAGGTTTCTGTGTGGGGTCGAGGAAGGATCATGGCTCAAAGTGAGGCACCCAAGCTGAGCTGATTCCAACTCTCAGCCAGATTTCAGTGGCATCTCTAACACCAGAAACCTTGTCAGACAGGAAGCATCACTAAGGTCTGACCAAATTGCAGAAGTCCAAATGGTGACAAGGAAAACAGCAACCAACAAAGGACATCATCACAGTTACCAGAGGAGCCTTAAGACTATATGCAAATCTGAGAATCCTGCTTTTTTCAAGCCATATGATGCTAGAAGCCACTCCTCCAGCACATACTCAGATGCTATCTAAGACAGAGAAGTAAACTGAGACTCTGAGCAGTCATACTGAAACATTAAGCACTACTGAAAGGAAATGTTTAAATTTTTACATGAGCCTAAGCTTTAAACCTGATTAAATCAATCCCCTTATTTTTTTTCTTTTCTTTGCTGCTGCTATTTCCCCCTATAACAACCAGGTTAAGGATTGTAAAGAGTACAGGTAGCTTATAACATGGCAATGTGTTTGTCTCTAATTCTGATGTCTTGAGTTTCAGACCAGGATTTCTAATAGTCAGCTGGTCTAAAATCTCTCTCTCCCACCTACAGACCAACTTTTTCTAAATTCCTTGTTTCAGTTAAAATGAATTTCTGACCCTCCTAATCAATCAGACTGGAAATTTTGGAGTCTCCAAACTGTCACAAGCCTAACTGGAAATACTGCTCAGATATATTGTTATTATATACTCTCACTGACATTCTGCTCGTTCAGGGCCTAACTCTCACCTAAAAGTTTACAAAATCTCTTAACTGGCTTTCCTGGGGACAGGGTATGAGGATGGGTGTGTGGGAGGAGATACAAAATATGAGGATCTTTGTATTACATATTAATACCCATCAGAGAACACGCATCAAGGAAGAGGCACTAAACTAATTAGCTGACATCATCCAGCTTCTGTCATTGGCCACTGTAGTGCTGGCGTAATGGTCAAAGTAGCCATGGTGGCAGTGATGGAGGGGAGGCTATTGTGTGACCCAACAGTATGGGCTCCCGCTCACCAAGGCTTATCTAGCTAACTGGTACTGCAGATTATCCAATTTACCAGTAACAGAGACTAAAGCCGAGCCCCCAAAATGGCACATTCCCTCAAAGAGATCAACCAGGTATTAGTGTAAATTGATTACACTGTACCCTTTCCTGACCACAAAGTCTTAGTCAGCATGACTATCTGGAAGCTAACACTGTTTCTGGGGCACTTTATATCCTACATAACATTGCTTCAGACCAGAGAACCTCTATATAGCAAAGGAGATGTGTACACGAGACCATGGGATCCACTGGTCCTATCACATACTTCAACATTCAAAAGCTGCCAGCCTGAGCGAGCAGTGGAAGAGTGATCTGAAGGCATGGCTAAGGCACCCCCTTGGAGATACCACCATGTGAGACAGAGTACTCTTCTCCATGATGTAATCACACCCTAAATCGACAACCATTATATGGTGCTGCATCTGTAACAAGTAAATATATGCAGCCAGGAAACAAGGGGGCAAGCAAGTATGGCCTCACCTGCTGTCATTCCCAGTGACCCATTTAGCAATTTCTATTTCCTTTCCCTGCAATGCTAGGTTTTATGACTGTAGAGGTTATCACTAAGGGATACAGCCCATTAAAGTTACAACTGCCACCTGGTCACTTTAAGCACCTTGGGCCAAGAGACAAGAGAAAAGGAGATACCAATCTAGCAGATGTAATTGACTTTGATCATCAGAAAGAGGTAGGACTTCTGTCACGTAAGTGCAGGGAAGAATATTTTTATTACCCAGATGACAAACATATGTTTGTCATATGAAGAATATATATGAAAGATATCTCTTCCTACTCCTTTGCCTAATTTTGACAACAAATGGACAAATACAACAGCCATAGCCTGGAAACTATAGTGAGCGTGGTGACTGGGCCTCAGAACCTCTCACTGACCTCAGGTAATCTGCCTAGACCACCACAGGTATTGGCCAAGGGTAAGGGTAAATCTAGAATTAGCAGAAGGATATAATTGTGTCCCCAAGATCAGCTGTACTGAGAGAGACTGGACTAAATCCTACTTACCTTCCTCTCGTATTCGCAGAGAAAAAACAAACCATAATCCTAGAGGAGCTATTCCCAGATAGGATGAGAGTAGAGATTGCTAGGAAGTATTGCCCAGGATTTTCTTCAGGATCAAGGCACTCCTCCCCAGTTATGAGAATGTTGCATGGCACATCACATAACTGGCATCTCCCCAGGAATTGCCCTCTACTGAAGAACATTTCCTCATCCAGGAATATGCCCCCTTTCCACAGGTAGCCCACATCAAATGACTGGACCATGAGGGGTACAAGGGCCGGCCCCATGCCTCAATTCGGGACAACTCTGAAGAGCCATCTCAGGTTCAGAGCCCCACATGCAGAAGATAAACTGCATGCATCACAGTTCAACTTACCCCTCTTCAAATCCTGCTTTGTTCATTCTTACAGGTGTCTAACAACAACTCTAAATCTGCGTGCACTCTCTGACCTTTTGACATGTCCTCATTCATCTCTGAGCATCTCCTCACTTTCTGGCATGTTAAACAACGCAAGCTCACCTTCTACTTTTCCTGCCCTAGAATAAACCATTTCTCAAGAAGTAGCATTCCTGAACCAGAAGAGCATTACTGCAAGAGAAACTGGTGAATCTAGGTGAAAGTCTTTCAAATTTTTATTGTGAATATTTTCAAGTTGAAACCTGGAGAAAAAAGAATACTTCAGAACTTAAAGCGTTTCCCAACAGTCAGATTATCCAGTGAAACTAAACCATGTGCATGCTGCCAACTTCATTACTTATCACTATTTCTTTTCTCTCTTCTCATATCCTACAGTCATTGTTCAAACCCTTTTGTCGATTAGTGTATTAGACTTCTCCAATCTCTGAATCTTCACACATCCGCGAATATCTTTCTCCCTGACAGGTGACCGATAGCTTAGCCTAGCACAGGATTCATAGAGTATAATTCTCTCACTAGTCTACTGACATTATCCTACCATCTTCTAGTCTCCAAAGTTGCATGCAGGAAATACAATTTCAGTCTAAATTTCTTCCTTTGCAAGTAATCCGTTTTTTCTATCTGAAATCCTGTTAAGATTTTACCATTATTCTTGAAGTCTCAAATTTTTATAAGGATATGCCTATCATCAGTTTTCCTCATCAATCCTAACTGACACTCGGGTTGAGGTAAAGGAATGGGGTAGCCTTCAAGACAGACTTAGCTTTCTTCTAATATGGGTTCTTACTATTTTCTCTCTCCTTTACTAACTCCTTCTAATATTATACCTCTTAGATTTATCAAGTCTCTGGTTTCTCTCATTATTTCCTTTTAATTTAGTTTTTGGGTTTTATTTTTAGCAGAGTTACATAGTATATCATTTAAAACTTTACAATACTTAGAAAAGACATTAAACCCCACATATTTCAAATTTCTCACTTCTAGAAGGCAAGTGCTTTCAATTCTTTCTGCTAGTATTTTTTTATATTTACCCCATATTATGTTAATATGTTAAATAATAATGTTAACAATTAACATTATTAATTATGTTAATAAATAACATTATTAATTATGTTAACATTATTAATTGTGTTAATAATTATTAATTAACATAATTAATGTTAATTATTAACATTAATAATTGATAACATTATTAATGTTATTAATAATCTCTAAATAACATTATTACATTCTTACTTTCAGTTATAGGCATCTCCTGATAGTATTTATTATAAAAGATGAGAATTTAGCTCTTTCATAAATAACCACCATTCTCAACACACACACACTTGGGTTCCCTTGATTATTTTCCTTACTTAAAAATTATCTTTTTTTCCCAATTTTTAACTTTTTTTATATATTTAACATTAATTTATCCCTCATATTCTCTAGAACTTGTATAAATCTCTTCCCAATATACTCAAACCCATTAGTTATTTTATTAATTTCATCTTCCTGAATAAGTCTCTCTTTGAGCCTTCTGACCTGTTCCAATCTAGTTTATTTCCAGGCCTGCTGCAGAGGCGTCATTATTTACCAACACTCACTAAAATCCTTTGCTTCTCTTTTGTCGGATCCTGTTTCCTCATTTTGCTTTCTTCTTCCTTGCTTTATGTCATTATTTTGATGATGCACAGCTCCATAATTTCCATAGAAATGGTATGCGGAAAATGAATCTTTAACTGAATGTCTCTGTCATAATTTATTTCTCTGTATGTATATTCTCTGTTTTTTGACATTTGTTCTTGATTTTTCCAACCCACTAACTCAGGCAGATCTCCAGAGTGATTCTCCTTAAATTCGTCTACTGAAGTTTTATTTCAAAGATTTTTTTTCTATGGATATATGTATAATGGTTAATTTTATGTGTAAACCTGAATGCCCATGGGATGCCCAGATTAAACAATATTCTGGGTTTGTCTATGAGGGTGTTTCCAGATGAAATTAGCATTTAAATCGATGGACTCAGTGAATTGCCTTCCCTAGTATGGATAGGCAGCATCATCCAATCTGCTGAGGCCTAAACAGAACAGAAGATGAAGGAAGTAAGAATTCCCCCCTTTTTTCCTGCTTCACTGTTTGAGCTGAGACATATCTTTCCTGCCCTTGGACTGGGATTTACATTACTGGTTCCCTGGTTCTCAGGCCTTCAAGCTCAAACTGGATTACACCATCAACTTTCTTTGGTCTCCAGGTTATAGACAGCAGATAGTGAGTGGGACTTCTCGGACTCCATAGGTTCTGTTTCTCTAGAGAACCTTCACTACTACAGATTTTGGTACCGAGAGTAGGATGCTGCTGTAATAATTACCTAAAAATGTGAAAGTGGCTTTGGAATTGGGTAATGGGGCTGTAAGATTTTAGAAGTGCATCCTAGAAATATGAGCATTAAAGTTAAATTCTTGTCAGGGCTCAGAAAGAAAAGAGGAGAGCAGGAGAGAAAATAACAATCTTCTTAGAGAATATTTAAGTAATCCTAAACAGAATGTTGGTAGAAATATGGACTGTAAAAGCCATTATAGTGAGGTTTCATAAGGAAATGAGGAATATGTTATTAGAAACCTGAGAAAAGATAATACTATAAAGTGGCAAAGAAGTTAGCTGGGCTCTATTTATTTTCTAGTGCTTTATAGAAGTAGAACTAGCAAATAATGAAATCGGATATTTAGCTGAGATCTCTAAGCAAAATCTTAGAGTGGCCTGGTTCTTCCTGACTGCTTATAATAAAATGCAAGAAGAGAAAGGTGAATTGAAGATGGAACTGTTAAGCAAAAAGGAACTAAATCTTAAAGATTTGGAAAATTCTCAGCCTATCCATATTGCAGAAAAGTGAGAAAGCGTTTTCAGAAGAGAACACTAAAGGTGAAGCAAATTGACCATTTGATAAGAAGATTAATATGGATATGAACCACAGATCTCAATAGCCATCTCAACAGAAGCCAGGTGCTATTCTTCAAGACAAGGAAAAAATAACCCACCTGCCCATAACCAAGGAGATTCAGAGATCATCAAGGCTGCCACTACCACCACAAGCCCAGAGTGCAAGGGCCCAGGAGATAGAATGGTTTCAAAGGTTGAGGCCGCTTCTCTGGTTCAGCTGGGAAGGATACCCCTGCCCAATGCCTCAGTGGCATGGCCCTGAGGCCACGGAATGGGCAGGGCCATTACACAGAGCCATGGTGTGGGCAGCACCATCCCAGTGGGTCTGAAAGGCAAAGTGTCAAGTTGAAGATTATTCTCAAGCCTTAAAGTTTTATACTTACTTACTGTCACTGTTTCTTCTTTCCTACTTCTCCCTTTGGAATAATAATAATGTCTGTACTTTGCCTGTCTCACCATGTATTTTGGAAGCATACAACTTGTTTGGTTTCATAGGTTCATAGCTAGAAAATAATTCTGCCTCTGGATAAACCATACCTCAAATCTCACTCATGTCTGATTTAGATATTTAGATAAACTCTGGACTTTAGACTTTAAGAATTGATGCTGAAATGAGTTATGACTTTTGGGTCTGTTAGAATGGATGAATGTATTTTGTATATGAGAATAACATGAACTTTGGAGGGTCAGGGGCAGAATGTTATGGACTGAATGTTTGTGTCTGTCCAAAATTCATATGTTGAAATCCTAACCCCCAATGTGATTGTATTAGGAGGTGGGGCCTTTGGGAGGTGATACATCATGAGGGTAGAGCCCTAATGAATGAAATTAGTGTCTTTATGAAAGAAACCGCAGAGAGCTATCGCCTCTCCCGTCATGTGAGAACAGTGAAAAGACAGCCTTTTATGAATCAGCAAGCAGACTATAATCAGAATATGAATCTGCAGGTGCCTTCATCTTGGACTTCTCAGCCTCCAAAACTGTGATAAATTTTTGTTTAAACTACCCACCAGTCTATATTTTTGTTATAGCAGCCTGAACTAAGACACTATAGAATCTAACTTTACTCAATAAAAGAATTTACATTTTGATTAGTTTTACAGAAATTTCCACAAAGCAAACCATAACAAATATTTAAAAGTAAATATACTGCAAGCCACAGTCACTGATTATAATTCAATAACATTAGAAATAAACGATTTGAAACATCTTAATAAAAATTAAACAAAAAGAAAAATCATGAACTCTCTAGAAATTAATAAAAAAGTAAACACATAAAAAATTATAGAACACAACAAAAGCCATACTTAGATAAAAACTTATATATCAAAATCCTTTCATTAAGAAGACAAGTGACTAAAACTGCAAGAACATTATGTTTAATTTAAAACACAAAATTAACCAAAAGAAAACTGAAGAGTTAATGAGTAAAGATTAACAGATATAATTAGTGATACAGAAAAAAGTAGAATTGATAAATAAAAAGGATGTTTTTTAAACACAAGATACACCACACACACACACACACACACACACACACACACACACTTTATGTTCCTGGTTAAAATATAAGACAAAACAAATATTAGCAAGACTAGATACAGAAGAAATGTATGATTTCCTAGGAAGTACAAATACCAAAATTACACCAAGTAGAAAACTCAAACTGACATAACAAAAGAAGAGACTGGAAAGGTGACCATTATTTTAAATAATAATACACACAAAAATCCTTTAAAACCTAAGACCTACCTAATCTTAGGGAATAATTACAATATTATCTAAGTTATTCCACACCAAATAAAGAGATGAAATATTTCTGAATTTCTCATAAAGTCAGCTAACTTTATTACCAAAACTTAATTTAAAATGAACCCTAAAATTATAAACCTTCCTAATTATTCAGTTACTATGGCTACATTTTAAAAAATTATACTACACACAGTGGCCATAAACAATAATATATCTTTTGCTCATGAATCTGCAATCTGGACAGACTTCAGAGGGTAAGATAGCCCATCTCTGCTCCACTCAGCATCAGCTAGGCTGGCTCCAGGGCTGGAGATGGAAATTATATAAAGGCTCATTTACTAACATGTCTAGTGGTTTAATGCTGTCAGATGAAACTGTGGCTGAGTCCAGAATACCTACCCATGGCTTCTATATGTGGCCTAGCTTCCTCACATCATGGTGGCTAGGTTCTAAAAGTAAGCATCTTGAGAGAGCCAGGCAAAAAAAAGCAGTACCATATTTTACGACCTAGCCTTGAAAGTCATACAATATCGCTTACTCCAAAATTTATTAATCAGTGCAAAGTTCAGCCCAGCTTCAAGGGATGAAATAAACTCTGTCTCTTCATAGGAAGTGGCGTGGTTCTAGCAGAGCATGTGGGACAAAAAATATTATTGAGAACAGTTTTTGAAAACACAACATACCACAGTCTACCTTCTGGCCACAGCAGTTCATATCCTTACCCAAGACCCACAATATAAGGCTTGAGGTCTAGGTATGGATAAACTTCCTGGGTACAGTTCCTTAAGTATAGCCTATTCTTGATCTAAAGATTTGTAAACAAAAAAGATTAGTTTCCATCTCTGTAAACATGAATACACAATGGTGGAACAGGCATATGATAACTCCTGTAGACACTCTCATTCAAAAATGGGGAAAGGAGACACCATTAAAAGTCTGAAATCCAGCTGGACATATGCTGCTAGTCCCTCAATTAGGCCTCAATTGTACTGCTTGGGAATGATTCACTATAGCTTAAGGCTCCCCATCCTGGGCCGTTAGTTCCATGCTAAGTAGCCAAGTTCTTAGCATGCTTCCTGTGTACAGAAGTTTGAGATCCAAAGACTTCTTTTCATTTTGTGCTGACTCTATGTCTTTCAATCCAAGCTGATATATAATCATGTTAAAAACTGTAAATCAAGAGAATGAGAAGACAATCCACGGATTAAAAGAAAATATTTTCAAAAGATGTATCTGATTTTAAAAATTGTTATCTAAAATATACAAGGAATTCTTAAAACTTGAGTAAGAAAATGAACAACTTGATTAAAAAATGGCCAAAGATCTGAAGACACCTACCAAAGAAGATATACAAATGGCAAACAAGCATACAAAAAGATGCTCAACATCATACTTTATGAGGAAAATGCAAATTAAAATGAGATACCACTACACACCTACTAGAATGGCCAAAATCCAGAACACTAACAATAGCAAATGCTAGTGAGGATGTGGAGTAACAGGACTCTCATTCACGACTGGAGAGAAAGCAAGATGATGCATCTACTTTGGAAGACAATTTGGCAGTTTCTTACAAAACTAAAGCTATTCTTACAATATTATCCAGCCAATACACTCCTTGTTATTAGCCTAAAGGTGCTGAGAACATGTCTGTACAAAAACCCGTACACGGATGTTTACAGCAGCTTTATTCATAATTGCCAAACCTTGAAAACAACCAAGATGTCCTTCAGTAGGTGAATGAATAAAAAACACCTTGAAAATGGATTATTATTCATTGCTTTTAAAAAAAAAAAAAAAAAAAAAGAGCTATCAAGTCATGAAAAGACATAGAGGAAACTTAAATGCTTATTACTAAATGAAAGAAGCCAATGTGAAAAGGCTACATACCATATGACTCCAACTACATAATATTCTGGAAAAGACAAAACTATGGCAAAAGTAAAAAGATTAGTGGTTGGGAAGAGGGACAGATAAACAGGCAGAGGACAGAGGATTTTTAGAGCAGCAATACTATTCTATATAATACTATAATGGTGGATACATGTCATTATACATTTGTCCAAACACATAAAATATACATCACCAACAGTGAACCCTTATGTAAACTGTGAACCAGGAGTGATAATGTGTCAATGTAGGTTTATCGATTTTAGGAACTATACCACTCTGGATATGAAAGAGATAGGGAGTATAGGGGACCTCTCTGTGTTTTCTGCTCAATTTTGTTGTGAACCTAAAACTGCTCTTAAAAATAAAGTCTATTTTTAAAAAACTGTGTGGATTTCTTGTGAATCAATTTATAGTCCACTCCACTGGACAAAACCACACCCATTAATCTCAAGGTAAGACCTTGAGCCTCCTGTAAGGGTCCTGAGAGACAGTGCTCTTAAAATTCTTAAAGGACATTTGTTTAATAAAGAGTATCTGTGAGGCACAAAATGTCCTCAAGATCCTTAGAGGTCTTTGTTACCTTAGAGGTCTTTGTTAGGCATGACATTCAATTTCCTGAGGACTTAAGAGATTTACAGACACTCGACTGGCTCATAGTTAAACCAGGTTTTCTGACAATACCCTAGATTTGATCTCTTCCCATAAGACTTTTCTTAATTTGGGAATTGTCTGCCATTTGGAAAAATTGGAAAAGAGAGTTTTATTTCCTAATTCACTAAGTTCTGGTTTCTTTGTGTTTAACAATTCTTTCCTTAGTTTATCTTTAGTCCAATCAGACTTCTATAACAAAATACCAGAGACTGAGTGGTTTATAAACAACAAAAATTTATTTCTCACAGTTCTGGAAACTGGAAGTCCAAGATCAGGGTGCCAGCAGAGAGGGTTTTGGTGAAGTCTTCTTCTGGGTTGCAAACTGCCAAATTCTCACTATGTTTTCTCATGGTGGAAGGGGCTAGAGAGCTCTGTGTGATCTCTTTTATAAATGCAATAATCCCATTCATAAGGGCTCCACCCTCATGACCTAATAATGCACCTCCCAAAGGCCCCATCTCCTCATAATATCACCTTGGGCCTTAGGATTTAACATGAATTTTGAGAGACACAAACAATCATACCATAACACTCTCTTTATCATATTTTAACATAAGAAGCAAGAAATTGCCAGACGACACCTTCAACTATCCTTGGAAATATCCTTACTGTATAATTCATTATAACCATTTTCCATTTTCCACATGGCCATAGATGACAATGTTGCTTAACTCTCTATTATAAAATAAGGATCTTTATTCCAGCTCCCAATAACATTTTTTCACTGTCCTTTAAACCTTCACTGACATCCTCTTTGAGAGCCACCAGACTTCCATTAACAGTCCCTTCAGAGTCCTCCTACCTTCTGCCCACTGTCTAGTCCTGTCTAGTTTAGCTTCAGTCACTGCTACATTTTAGGTTTCTGTTGCATGGCACCCCACTTCCAGATGCCAAAATCTACTTCAGTTTCCATGACTGTATAACAAATTACCCTAAAATTTAACGGCTTAAAAGAACAACGAAACTTATTTTGTTCAAGAATCTACAATTTGGTGGGGAAAATTCATTTCTGCTTTACTCAAGGGAGATATAAACAGCAAAGAATTATAGACGCTATGGCAGATGTTTAGAGTATTAATGAGGGGCACAAAGGAGGTACTGGTTAATTCCATTTGAGAAATCATAGAAAAAGTAACTATTTACCCAAAATTGGGACTGACATGAGAGGAGCGAGAATATCAAACAGTGGGTTATATTTGGGAAACCGTGGCATATTGATATGAATAAGTCCACTGAAGCAGGAGAGCAGAAAAGAAGTAACTGGTAAAAGTTGAAGCAAAAAGAAGGCTGAGAATGGATGTTTCCAGAGGAGGAAGCAAGCAGCCTAGAGCCAAATCAGCTATAACACTACCAGAAGCTAAGCCATGGGGAATAGCTGCTACTGGAAACTATTGAGGACTGTGAAGAACTGCAACTGCTAAAGAAAAGTCTCAAAGATGAGAGTCAGTTATAAGGAAAAATGCCAAGAGGTTGTGAAAAGAGGTCAAGAAGTATCACCTTAGTGGTACCTGACAGAAAAGCTACCAGGAAGAAAAGCAAGAAAAGCCCTCAACTGGAGCAGCTAGAAGGTTAGGCTGGGGTTCTCAACATATTCTGTATTTCTAACTTACACAACCCAGCCTTTACCTTGGAGAGATAGCCAGTAAAGATTCAAAGGTGGTAGTGACCATGAAAAGTTTAATGTAATTTCCCTATGGGAAATCTACAGAGACTCAGTGACGTCTGAAGTTATTTATACAGACCAAATTATTCTCTCAGATTCATGGTGTAAAGCATAAACCTAAAAAAAAGGCTGTATGTATTTATCTCCCCCTCTCTCTTTCCCTCCCTCCCTTCCTTCCCCCTTCTCTTTCTCTCCCTCTTTCTATCCCTCCCTCTCTCTTTAGTTTAACTTATTAGGTTTCCATATAAGCACACATTAATCTCTAATTTCAAACCCACCGGAAGCCAACAGCACAAACCCTACATTGAATCTTTACTGTCTATTACAAGTTTTCTCTTTAGAAGTAAAGTTTTTATTTGGCACTGGCACTTTTCGGAATAGAATTGAGAAAACATTTAAGAAAAGATTATCACCCTGTAAAATAAACACTATCTTGCCAAACCTTCCTTTCTGACAAATATAAAATCTGTGCTCCCTGTGCCTAAAGGAGTCATGATGGCAAGAGAAGATGTCAGTTCTCATAGTGCAAGTGGACAAGAATTATAGTGGAAATTTCAAATAGAATCACTGGTGCAACAACTATAGCCACTCGGATAATGATTTCAAGTAGACAGGCATGGAGAATGTAAGCACAAAAAATTGTCTCCAATAAACTGACAAACCATGAACACTATTCCCAGTAGTCTAAACCTCACTTACACTTGAAAAGAAGCTTATGTAAAACTTAAATAGAACCTTATCAAATGAAAAAAAATATTTTTTAACATTTGGATTCAGGTAGCTCTAGCAGAAGTTGGTAGATCTCTATTTTATTGTTTTAGCACTGATATAACTCAGTTATTTATCTGTTTTTCTGATTTTTGCTCCTGTAACCAACTGCCTATATTGCTGTAACTTCTGTTTTTAAAAAATCCCAAAGAAAGAAAGAATCTCACTGACCAGCAAATGACCACTGTCCCTACGTGGGCAGCACCCAGCTGCAGCTGGAGTTAGGGACTACTGGACTCAATAATCACCAGCTAAAGGCAAGTTGGCAGTCACAGGGCACTGCACAGGGTATGCAATGAACTGCCTGGAATTGCTTCCCTGGCAGAGACTGTGACCACAACATGTTCTACAAAGACAGAGCTTACAATCTTCAGGCACTAATATGCTCTGTTCTCAGTTCTAGAAGTTCACCCCAAAATCAGAGGCAACAACAAAAGTCCCACTGAACAACTTGTTAAATGAGCCTACCTTAAAATATACATTATATTATTTTTTAATTATTTATTTTAGTAGCTCTACATAATAACTTTTTTTAATGGAAATCTTTAGGTAAAATCTTCAAGACAGTTAGGCAGCAGAAATCCTTATGTGCTTTTGATGTATGCAGTAGTTTATCTCAAAAATGTCCCCAGAGAAATCCCAATGTACTAAAAAGGAAGCACATTCCACTCCACAAAAAGTAAAAGTTCCCAATGCTTTCCAAAAGAAAAAACTACAGCCTTTTTCCTTTGTTCAGCTAAAAATGTCTGAAGGTCTTCTAACTATAACAGTTGGTATTTGGACTAGTTGATTGGAATCTTATGTACTAATCTATTCCCAAGAGTAAACAAATATACTTTGGCTATTGATAAAAAGATAGACAAGCAGAAAACTAAAATAAATTATGTTTGGGTAGTGATCTGGGTGAGAGGCAGATGTGAGAAAAAAGAACATTACAAACAATGGTATTGGCTGCTGCTACAAAGTCTACTCTCCACCATATTGCTTAAAGATTTGGAGAAACAAATCTATTTTCTGAAAAATCTCCCTAAAACACCCTATAGAATTGTGACATCCATTTTGAAGGGATCAACTGGGTGGTTGATTCTTGTCTTAGCTCAGCTTCCTCATGCATTTGTGGTCTGCTACAGATTAACTAAATGGCTGTGTTTATGAGGGTGATGAGCTCTTACTTGGCTGAGGCACTGGGGGTGACTAGGCCTTGTCTCTCTCATCCTGCAGCAGGCTAATCTAGACTTGCTCAGGTAACAGTATTTGTTCATTCTCAGAACACACGTAGATCAGTTTCAGAATTGTTAACCTATATTCCTGTAAGAAATTTTTTCAACCAGAGCACAATGTCTATGTACACTTTTGTCTTTAGTCTTACAGTTTCCAAACCTTTTCAAAGTTATTTAGGTCAAGCACCTTTCTCCCCATTCATTCTGTGAGGTTATACATTTCTAACATATTTGTTAGGTTCTTCTGTTAGTCTGCATTCTATTCTAGGATCACTCAAACTCCTAGTTGATTTTTTTAATTTGCATATATATTAAGCTTTTTACACTGCAAAGTTCTATAGATTTTGACAAATGCAGAGTGTCATATGTCCACTGCAACAGTTTATGTCATCACCCTAACTCCCATGTGCTTTCCCTAGTAAAATACTCCCTTCCTTAAATCCCTGGCAATCAGTGATCTGCTTTCCATTCCTATATAGTTTTGCCTTTTCTAGAATATCATATAAATGGAGTCATTCAGTAAATAGCCTTTTCAGTCTGGCTTCTTTAATTTGGCAAAATTCATTTAAGATGTATCCGTGTTGTAGCATTAATAGTTCATTCTTGCTTATCGCTGAATAATAACCCATTGCACGGCTGTACCCTAGTTTATCCATTCATCTACTGAAGGACTTATTGGTTGCTTCTAGTTTTTGATAATTAAAAATAAAGCTGTCAATTGTGAATAAAGCACACATACATTTTTTGTGTGAATGTACATTTTCAAATCAATTTGGTAAATACCTAGAAATGCAATTGGTGGATCATATGGTTAAGTCTGTGTTTAATTTTATAAGAAACTGCTAAATTGTCTTCCAATGTGGCTACACCATTTTGCATTCTCACCAGCAAGTATGAGATCACCAGCATTTCGTATTGTCAGCTTTCTGGATCTATTCTAATAGGTATGTAGTAGCTTCTCACTGTTTTAATTTTCATTTCACTAATGACAAGTAATGTTGATATCTTTTCACATGTTTATTTTGCCATGAGTAAACCTTCTTTGAAGTGTCTATTCAGATCTTTTATCCATTTTTTTAATTAGCTGGTTGTTTTCTTATTGTTGAACTTTAAAAGTTCAATTTGCAAGTCATATATCTGATAAGGGGTTAATATCCAAAATATATAAAGAATTCAGAACTCAACAGCGAAAAATAGTCCAATTAAAAAAATGGGTAAAAGATCTGAATAGACAATTCTTCTAAAGAAGACATACAGGCCAACAAGTACATGAAAAGTTATTCAACATCATTAATCGTCAGAGAAATGCAAACCAAAACCACAATGAGATTCTACTTCACTCCTGTTAGAATGGCTATTATTAAAAAGACAAGAAATAAAAAGTTTTGGCGAGAATGTAAAGAAAAGGGAAGCTTTATACACTGTTGGTGAGAATGTATACTGGTGCAGCCACTGTGGAAGACAATACAAAAGTTCCTCAAAAATTTAAAAATAGAACTACCATATAATCCAGCAATTCTGCTTCTGGGTATTTATCCAAAGAAAACAAAAACACTAACTCAAAAAGATATATGCATCTCCATGTTCATTACAGCATTATTTACAAAAGCCAATATATGGAAACAATCTATCCACTGACAAATAAGTGGATAAAGAAAATATGAGCCATATATAAATGGAATACTATTCAGCCACAAAAAAGAATAAAATCTTGCCATTTGTGACATCATTAATTAACCCTGAGAGAATTATGCTAAGTGAAATAAGACAGAGAAAAACAAATGCCATATGACCTCAATTACATGTGGAATCTTAAAAAAAAAAAAAAAAAAAACAGGCTTACAGATACAGAAAACAAACTTGTGGTTGCCAGAGGCAGGGGATGACAGGTGGGTGATATGAGTGAAGGGATTCAAATGGTACTAACTTCCAGTTATAAAATAAATAAGCCCTGGGGATGTGATATACAGCAGGAGACCACAGTTAATAATACTGCATTGCATATTTAAAAGTTGCTAAGGGTACATCTTAAAAGTTCTCATAACAAGAAAAAAAATTCTATAACCATGTATGGCAATGGATGTTAACTAGACTTATTGTCGTGATTGTTTTGCAATATATACAAATATCAAATCATTATGGTGTACACCTGAAACTAATATGTGTGTCAATTATACCTTGATATAAAAATTATTATATATTCTAGATATACATTCTTCATTAGAGATGTGATTTGCAAATATTTTTCCCCTGGCATAATCTATCTTTTCATGTCTTCACAGAATCTTTTGAAGAGTAAAGTCTTCAATTTAGATAAAATCCAATTTATCAATTTTTTTTCTTTCATTGTGACCAGATGTAGAACTCCATCTGAATCCTTTTTGATAGTTCTCTTGGACTTTCTCTGGGCGAAAATATTATCACATCATTTCTTAAAAAGCCAGACCATTTTACCACAAAACCCTGCCTAAAACAATATTGAATGGTAGATAAGAGTTTCTAAAATGATTCAGACCAAATTTAATCTTATTTCTGCTGCTCTGCAACTTGTGCTAGGTAAACTTTTTAGTCTTTGATTTCTTCATCTATAAAATAAAGATAATAATAGTACCTTCCAGTGGTTGGGTAGATTAAATGAAATAAGAGATGCAGCACATTTAGTGCCATTTATCCTAACTTAAAGCATGAGATTTCTAAAATGTATCAGGTATCAGATTTTATAATGAACAAACTACAGAACAAACAGCATTAATAATAGCCTGAAGTCTAGCTGAATATAAGTCCTATAACTAAGGATATACAGAAGAAGTCACCTTGAGACTGGTAGGAGGAGTGGAAATATGGAAAGTAGTGGCCCCACACCCACATGTGGCAGTTAAATCAGGAGGAATATCTCAGCTGCAGAGGTCCCTCTATTCAGCAAGGGGTCCCAGCCTTAAACCAGGCTTTCCAGCTGTGGGTTCCAGTGTTAGGAAGAGAAGCCCCCACCACCTCTGGCTGCAAAAACCATGAGGGATTGTGGATGAGTGAGACGAAGGATGGCTGGAGTCCCAGACATTCCTGCTAAAGGGCCCGTGCACAGACTCACTTTCTCTGAGCTCTAGCACTGGGGTAGCAACTTAGAAAGTGCCAAGAACATACAGGGAGAAACCAAATTGTCTGGCTTCAGGGCGAGGACAGCAAGAGATCACAGTTAATAATATGGCATTGCATATTTGAAAGTTGCTAAGAGTACATCTTAAAAGTTCTCATAACAAGAAAAAAAGATAGAAGGACTGGCAGAAGCAATTGTTCCTTTCTTGAGCCTCCCCTGGCCTGGCATGCAGACACAAGTAGGCACCATACCTGAGTTTCCATCAACCTAGCTAACTCTGGTCACCCTGCCCTAGTGCTGGCCCAACTGAGCCACTTCCAGTGGCTTTTCCATACAAATAGCCTGTCTTGATTCATGCTGTGGACTTTCTCAAAAACTCTTAAAGGTTCTTAAACACCAAGCAAGTAGCCTATAACCTTAGCAAGTTCTCTATCTCTTGCTAAGAGGCCTCAAGCCCAGCACTAGTGGCAGCCACCCTTAGTTCACTGCTTAGCCTCTCTCAGGCACCTCCAAGCCCATCACAAGCAGTAACCATCCACAGATCACTTTGTAGCTCATACCAGGTGGCCCTGGAATAGACAGAGGCAGTGGCTGACCATGGCCTGCACCAGAGACCCTCCCAAAAGGCCCCCAAACCAACTTCAGACCACACCAGTGCACCACACAACCACCTCTACAAAAGACACACCCAAAGAGCAGAATGGGCAGGCACCAGAGCCCTGCTAAAGTGAATCTTGCTCTGTGGGGTCAGCCCTTGCACAACAGCTCCTCTGTTGTAGTCACACCATTCCTCACAGCCAGTTAGCCTAAGCATCAATCCCTTCAACTAATGTACCAACATCAATTGAAGCCCAACTACAACATAAGGGCACACACAATCCAACAAAAGGACACACCTGGAGCCCCTGGCTCAGGTGACCAGAGAGGCTGCACCATTGAGCCCTACAGGACACTCTACCAAGACCAGAGATGTAGCAGCTCGACCTAATACATAGAAACAAAAACAGGGAGGCAGCCAAAATGAAACATGTCCCAAATGAAAGAAAAGAACAAAATTCCAAAAAAAAGAACTAAACAAAATGGAGACAAGCAATCTATCAGAAGCAGAGTTCAAAACATTATAAAATGTTATAAGGATAGTTATAAAGATGCTCAATGAACTTAGAGGAAGAGTAGATAAACTCAGTAATAACTTAAACGAAAAGATAGAAAACATAAAAATGGAGATAGAAAACAAAAAAGAACCAGTCAGAAATGAAGAATACAATAACTGAAATAAAGACTATATATATATTAGCAGGAACAACAGATTAGATGAAGTAGAGTATTGAATCGGCAATCTAGAAGACAAGGTAGCAGAAAACACCTTATTAGAACAGCAAAAAAATTTAAAAATCCAAAAAAATGAGGATAGTTTAAGGGGCTCCTGGGACAACACCAAGCATACCAACATTCACACCATAGGGTACTAGAAGGAGAACAGAGAGCGAGCAAGGAATTAAAACCTATTTGAAGACATATCAACAGAAAACTTCCCTAACCTGGCAAAGGAAATAGACAAATAAGCCCAGGAGGCACAGAGTCCCAAACAAGATGAACTCAAATAGGCCCACACCAAAACACATCATAATTAAAATGCCTAAGGTTAAAGACAAGGAGAGAATCTTAAAAGCAGCAAGAATAAAGTAGTTAGTTACCTACAATGGAGCTCCTATAAGACTGTCAGGCAATTTCTCAACAGAAACTTTGCAGACCAGAAAGGATTGGCATGAAATATTAAGTGATGAAAAGCAAGGACCTACAACCAAGATTCCTCTAACCAGCAAAGCTATCATGTAGAATCAATGGACAGATAAAGAGCTTCCCAGACAAGGTTAAGTTAAAAGAGTTCATCCCCACCAAACCAGTATTACAAGAAATTTAAATGGGCTTCTTTAAGAAGACGATAATGATCAAAAATATGAATAAAATGGCAATAACTTCATATCTACCAACAATTACTGTCAATGTAAATGGATTAAATGTTCCAATCAAAAGACATAGGACAGCTGAATAGATAAAAAAACAAGACCCTTACATATACTGCCCATAAGAGAGTGACTGCAGATCAAAAGACACAAACTGAAAGTAAAAGAAAAGTAAAAGAATGAAAAAAGATATTTCATGGAAATCGAAATGAAAAAAAAAAAAGCTGTAGCAGCAATAGTTATGCCAGACAAAACAGACTTTAAAACAAAGGCTATAACAAAGACAAAAAAGGACCTAGTAATTCCACTTCTGGGTATTTATCCAAAGAAACCCAAAATACTAATTTCTGAAGACAGTTGCATCCATATCTTCACTGAAGCATTATTTCAGTGAACCAAGAAGAGCCAAGACAGAGAAGCAATCTAAATTCCATCAATAGATGAATAAAGAAGAAACGGTACATATATAATGCAGTATTACTTAGCCATAAAAAAGAATGAAATTTTACCATATGCAACATGGATGGACCTAGAGGGTATTATGCTGAGTGAAATAAGTCAGACAAAGAGAGACATACCATATGATTTCACTTAAATGTGGAATCTGAAAAACAAAATAAACAAACAAAACAGAAACAAACTCATAGATACAGAGAACATTTTGATGGTTGCCAGATGGATAAAAAAAGGGGAATGGATTAAGAAGTACAAATTGGTAGTTACAAAATAGTCATAGGGATATAAAGTATAACATAGAAAATATAGTCAATAATATTATTATAACTAAGTATGATATAAGATGGGTACTAGATTATGAGATGATCACTTTGTAAGCTACATAATGTCTTATCACTGTTATACATCTGAAACTAATATAATCCTGTATATCAACTATAATTGAAAAATAAAAAAATTATTTTAAAAAAATGAGGTTTAAAGTAGATGAAAAAATGATAAGCTCAACATTAAACATGTTTTGCTTGAGGTGATAGCAGACCATATAAGAGAAAATTTCAGGATAATTCTAGATTCAGAACTGTGACTCAAGGTTAAGAAATATACACTTAGGAGTTATTTTCCCAAAGAGAGATAATTGAACTAAAAAAGGTGAAATTTCTAAGCAAAGGAATAAAGGCGAAAGCCATGGGAAACAGGTAAATTTACAGGGCAGAGGAAAGATGAGGTGCAAGGGAACACGACAGAGAAAAAGAATTAGAAGAAATAAAACCAAGACACCTCAAAATATAAATATATGGCTATAAAAATTTACCCAGGCTTTTAAAAATAACCAAAATAACTGTCCACTTTCATTTTCAGTAATTTTGCAAATATGTACATTTAGGCACTCAAAATCTCAGATAAAATCAAAGCAATATCTCACTTCAATCTTTACTTAGAATAGTCAGACTAATGTAATTAGATATTTTCCACTTAACCTCTGAAACAAAAATACAGCCCGAGTACTTTTGCACATTTAATGGATTGGAATGTGGGTATAAGATAAAGAATCTCATGCAACAAGACTCTGTCACCCAGGAAGCCAACTAATGTCATAGCAAATGTCTCAGCCATTTTATAAATGTAATTCAACTCTGCTCAGTATCTGGCTCAGTTCCATATATGAAAAGAATATTCAGTATATAATTCATTTATAATGATAGCAAATAGGACAAGAAAACACAGAAATAAATAAATTTAAAATAATTAGTTCAGAGGGCAGAAGGTAAATGAGGAGTTATTTAATGGGTACAGAGTTTTTCATTTAGAAAGATGAAAAGTTCTGGAAATGGATGGTGGTGACAGCTGTACAACAATGTGAATGCACTTAATGTCATTGAACTATACACTTAAAATGGTAAATTTTATGTTATGTATATTTTACCACAATAAAAAAGATAACTAGTTCAACTCACATTTTATGCTATAAAATGTTAATTCTCCAGGAGCAATGAATGATTATGTCAATACTCATTTTACTCCCAGGTCTTTGAATTCATATGAATGTAATTCAGTAACTAAGAGAATAAGCTTTGACCTAAGACGAAAATGACAAAAGAAAAAACAAAACAAGATGAAAACAGGTTTTTCATTTGAAATAATTTTCATGAATTATTTTTCCTTTCTTATATTTTATTTATTTAGCTTCATATTAAAGCTAGAATAAATTTAGCAACATATCAATAAGCCAATCATCTAATTTTTTAAAGGCTAAATTAAAAAGAAATGTTTCAAACAGGCAAAATTTTATTTTAAATTTACTTATTTTTTTTATGGTGACATTGATTAACGAAATCCAGTAAGTTCCAGCTGTACACTTTTAACAGTAAGATATATACATATTTACACTGTGTGTTCACCTCCCATAGTTAGATTTCTGTCATCACATATTTGACCCCCTTTACCCCATCTACCTCCACACTCCCTGCTGCCCTCTGGTAACCACTAGTCTATTGTCCATGTCCATGAGTCTGTTTTCAAACAGGCAAAATTTTAAATGTACACCTGTCCCTAGATTCACATGGATTATCCAGTCCACACGTCTTTTTTTTATGCAGAAGAAAACTTTGTAAAGCGTCCACAGTATGAGGGAAAAAACTGCAGAAATAGGCTAATATAAGTCACAAAAATATTTATTTCAAATATTTCATTAATAAATGCTCATGAAAATTCAGAAAAACCAAAATAAATTTTATTTGCTGTTGATGTCTACTGTAATCAAAAGCAATCAACCTTCTCTTTTTAATTGGCACAAAGTCACTATCTTTACTCAAAATATTTGAAGGTCCTACTTCGGTTT
Organism: Pteropus medius; assembly: GCF_902729225.1. Lineage (NCBI taxonomy): Eukaryota > Metazoa > Chordata > Mammalia > Chiroptera > Pteropodidae > Pteropus > Pteropus medius. The sequence continues at coordinate 14,860,041 of NW_024354911.1, forward strand.
CATTATTTACATTCATGTTTTGGATGATCTTTTTCCAACCCCATCTTTGCTAAGTTTTCACAAATTCTTTGACATTCACTGCAACATTTTTAAAAGTCTTTTTGAAATTTTAAGGTTCATTGGATCAATATCTAGAATTGCAGTTTCCAGTTTTGTAGACAATTAAAGAGCTTTGTAAACATTTTCTGTAGTAAATGAAACTGGTTCAAGGTCATTACGATATTCATTGGCAGGTTAGGCTTCCTATTAATTTATTATCAGTTAAATTATGATCAGCCAGTAATTCATTAATTCATCTACAATAATTCATCCACAATAATTCATTAATATCATCTACATTCAAATTGTTGGAGCTTTCATGAAATTTAATGAATTAATAATTCCAGTTAATCCCTCTTCAGTTGTTGGATCCATATTCCCTGGCACAACCACTTCTGGCCATACTGCTTTCAAGCAAGCATTTAAAGTTGACGGCTTTATATCACTCAAAGCTAAAGCAATATTCTGGACACAACTTAAAATTGTGTATTTATTCCAGGTTTCTGTAACTGTAAATGATTCATTATCTTCCTTTATTAAAAATATCATTAATGACTTACTGTTGAATTGTACACTTGAAACATTTGATTTTGTTAATGTCACCACAATAAATAAAATATATATATATCATTAAAACTCCATTTAATATAATTAATCTTAAAGGTGGAAATTATGTCTTGATCTAAAGGTTGGATCAAGGAAGTTGTATTTAGTGGCGAATTTACAACTTTTATATTTGGATGTTCTAAATTGTATGGATAACCAGGTGCATTACCTAAAAGTAAAAGAATTTTAAATGAAGATATTTTTCCTTCATATAATTTTCAGCTTCTACAGTGAAACATTTGTAAAACCAATACCAAAAAACATGAGTAGTCACCCATGCTTTTTTATTTGCCATTCGATGAACAGATTATTCATAATTATGTGTAAGTATTAGTTCTTTGTATGTTGCTGAGTTAAGCTATTGTTTTTTAGAAAGAGTATTCATCGATAATGGAAATGAAAAAGAAAGAACTATGTAAAATGAGACCGCATAAATGGAAACCACGTATAAAAGGTCTGCATAAACAAGAGGAATATTTATCATGTATAAAAAAACTCGCAGGAAAAAATACCACATAAATAAAGGGACAGGTACACTATACCACTGATGTGTGGAAAATCGGCAATAGACATATATGAGAATGAAAGACATTCATCACACTATAAAACAAGCAGTAACCAAATAAACAGGAAATGCTCATGTTATCTGGCATCTGGTCAGCTCTCTGTGTACTAGATTTTTAACTCTGCCAGGTCTCTTTTTTCCCTGGTCCCCATAGAATATATTAGCACATTTCTCCTCCATTTGTAGTCCAAAATCTTGTTATCCTTGCTAAAAGTGACCCAGGGCTTTACAATCATCCTTCAGAAAGAGATCTCAACTTCCTTCATGAAATCTACTAGTCTCAAAATATACTGATCTCCTTGCTGCTTTCTCATTTCTTTGTAGTCTAAATTAGTGCTTCTTGAAATATCTGTGTGAGATGCTATTAAGTTTTCTAATCCATTGTGGACTGATACTTTTATAAAATGAAATGCAAAAACTTTACAGAAATTTTTCTAAATATGCAAAACAGAAGCCAAACCTTTTATTGTAAATTCAATAGACACAAAATTACTCTGTCATATTTCTAGTTTATTCTCAACTTCTGTACTTATATGCCAGCACAATGCTAAGGGTTTATGCACTGGCATCAGTCTGCAGACTACATTTTGAGTAGAACTAGCTGCAACAATTCAGGACTTCAGTCAATGAATATTTATTATGTACTTAGCATGAACTCTCCACTATGTTAGGCACTGCAGAGTAAGCAAAGAGGTACACAGCATAGGCTTTTCCTTTAAGGAGTCTATATTTTGAAAGAAACCTAACAAGAAAGGAAAGAAAGGAAGGAAGAAAGGAAGGAAAAGAAAGGAAAGAAAGGAAAGAAAGGAAAAAAAGGAAAGAAAGGAAAGAAAGGAAAGGAAGGAAGGAGGGAAGGATGGAAGGAAGAAGAGAGAGAGGGAGGGAAGGAGAGGGAGAGAGGGAGGGAGGGAGAGAGGGAGGGAGGGAGGATCACTGAAGCCTGGAGTAATGAGGATAGGCTACTTGAAAAAAAAGTAAAATTTGAATTCAGCATTTATATTTAAAGAGTACTCAAATATGAAAGGGATAGTAACTTTGAAGAGTAGACACTACATGTGCAAAGCCTCAGCGGTGAGAATAAACATAGCATATTGATGATACAAAGAACTAAGCAGCTCTCACTAGAAGAGCAAGTACTGTTAGGCAAGGAATCGAAAGCCAAGAGAGGTTTAGAGAAGTGTTCCGACCACGGTGGAGAGTAAATGCATCTTCTTTAAGCGCCATATATTTGTTAGAGATATTAATTAAAGATATTCTATATTTACTTCATCTGACTCCTGAAACTTAAAATAAAAATCAATGCATAGATATTTAGGTCTGTATAATAGCAACAACAACTCAGTTTGAGAAGAGTTGGTCACTGGCTATCAAGATTTCAACAAATTTCCAAAAGACAAAAAGTAAAGAGGAATGTATTGACAACTTAAGTAGAACATAATACACTAGGAGGAAGCTGCAAATGAGATGAAAGCTGACCTGAACACTGGAACCCTGGGGACTCTAGGCTCAGATATACTTGAAGAACTGTCTCCAAGGGACATTAGGAAAGGAATGAGAAGAATGGCTAAGAACAGAAACTAATTGAAGATCTGAATATAGAAAACCTGTACTAATCAAATAATCTACTTCCACCCACATGGCATACAAAGAGCCTAATATTTACCCCCAGCCAAAAATAATAAGAGGGTAATTCTCCTTTGTGGCAAAGACAGCCAACTATTGACCAAAATTCATATACCTCCTTCTGTACTATAGAGTTGTCCCTAAGAAGTAAATGCTTAGCCAAAAAACATCATTTCTCAGATCCTCTTGCATCTTGGTGGGACTATAATGACTAGTTTTAGCCAATGGAATGTAAATAGAAGTAATGTGTCATTTCCTTGCCAAGGAGGTTAAGGAGTGCCCTCTCCATTTTCTCTTCCCCTTCCACTAGCGGGAGACAGAGAATCATAAGGCATTTTAAGGATGGCAGAACCATAAGACAAAGAACTGGAGGCATTAAATCATCACATGAAGGAAAACTGCCTGAGAGGAAAACTCTAACTGGACTATTAAACAAACGAAAAAATAAATTGCTATTTTGTTAAGCCATTGAAATTTTCAGGTTTACTTGTTCTAGCAACCACCACCCTTATTAATTAGGGCCCTTTTCTTTAAAGGAAAGAAGAAATGGAGGGGGAAATATCACCAGAAAAAAATTAATTTTATACTATAGTTTTAGTGACCTGGAGACAGGCCTTTTTCTTTGTGGCATCTAGAAGATCAGAACCCTGATAGTCAGCTTTCTGTCCACCCACACCAAAGGAAAGCCTGCCAGCTGATGTGTTCCCTCACACATACATATTAAGATGAAGAACTAAGTAGCTGGAATGGGAGAAACATGAATTATGACCAAAAGGTCAGATATGGAGGATTGAATTATTCTCATAGTACCTTATCCTGTGCAGCTAGTAGAAACCAGCTCATGCTTTCAACATTATGCCTTGAAATTTCCTTGCCCAATACTACAGCTTCATTAGTTACTTTCTGTCTTCCATGTTGCCTCCCACAACAGTTTAATGAAATGTTTTGCTACCACATAACATGTTCATTTTTTTCAGCCTCCTCTATCAGTTTTCTTGCTGACCACCACCCAGTACCAAAGTCAATGACATGTACTTTCAGGTTTTATTATAGCAGCACCCCGCTTCCTGGTACCCATTTTTATAATCAATTTCTTTCTTCAACATATGCAACTGTAAAATCACAATGCATATAAAAAATAAGCATATATTTCTCGCTTACAAATAAATTCTTTAGATCAATTGGGGCAGCCTTGATTCCAGCTGTAAATCAAGGTGACATCTCCATGTTTCTCCATCTGGGGCTTGATGGTGAGCAGCAGATTCCTAAAACATGTTTTATTATGCAAAAGTTAGAAATTGTCAGAGGGGCAAATGAAAATATTTAATGCCTCTATAGCCTAGGCTCAAAACTAGCTGTAAAGTCAGTTTCACTTCTGCCGACATTCTTTTAGCCAAAGTCCCAAGACCAAGCTCAGTGAACGAGTGGGGGAGGGTAGAAATGAATATTTGCTGAACAGTTACCTAATCTGCTATAATTCATCCTCTTATACCCAAAAGACTGCCTGCTATGCAGCAAAAGCCTATTAATATAAGAATCAAGAGCAAGAGTAAAAATTACAATTAACTATCAAATATTGGTAGAAAGATGAGAGAAGGATGGGGAGTAAACTAATTGAACTAAATCTTCATCTTTTATAAAAGGGAGTAAACAGGTGATGTTTAAAGTTAATCAGTCAAGGAATGTAGGTAAAAGCATATAAAGAACAAAACACCAAAATAGTTCAAAATGTATGTTTCTGGGGGTAGACCTCACAATGAGAGGCAAGGAATAAGAAATTGTTACTTTTAATAAAAAATATTTTTGTATTACATTTTTTTGTTAACCACATTCATGTATTTCCCTAATTAAGAAAAAAGTAAATAAATGAATTCCAACTAGAAATTTCTTGCTTAAAGGCTAGGTTTTAGAGATGTGACAATCTTTATGTATGTAAACTTAATACTATGGGAGAAACTCTGTATCTACCCTTCAAGTGAATGGAAATTTGTTATGTTTTCATTGTAGTGTAAAGCATGAGTTCCCCCTTAATAGTTAATATAAATGAAACAGTTCACATTTCTACAGAATCTAATTAAGATTGATAAATTCTTAAATTTAGAAGTTTAGAAATGGCTTTTAAAAATCCTTTATCTGAAAATTACATATAAAATTTAATACTTAAGTGATCTGTTGCTACTCACAAATTAAGGAACTGGCGTGAATATAATCCATTGAAGAGTGTACAGGTACAACAAAAGGAAAATAGAAAATAAACACTAATATATCATTCAGACAATAATTAATCCAGACTAGGGATAGAAAATACAGGTCATTCAGGTCAACAATTACTTCAGACCACAGTGGACATCACAAATCAAACATGGCACTCTTCCCAGTAGAACAAGGGAACAATCTCAAAATCCTTCTCAACACAATACTCCTCAGCCTCCAAATTTGACTAGAGTTGGCATATCAAATGAAACCTCTTTGCCCTAAAACAAAACAAGACTCTGATTAATGTTTATTGTACGACAATATATACTTCATCTCTCCTTTTCGGCACCTAATGGGCTGAAGAGATTTCTCCAAAGCATTTAATTAAATATTAAATTCTGCAATGAAAATACTGTAGTAGTTGACGATGAAGGCTATATCGCTTCATGATGCAGTATTATAGTTATTCAACTAGCATGACCTGGAAACATTTTATGGGTAGTCCAGGAGTAAGGGAAGCCAAAAAGACTATCAAAACTATTCAACATCTATCTAAAAGACCAGTTGTCAGCCTAGGCTATTTGTTCAATACAGAGTTCTAGGCATCTCTGGATAAAAAGTCACTGAGCAACGGTATCTACTATACTAGATAGATCTCAGTGGTTGCTGGCCCAGAACCAGTTCTGAAGAAAGCTCCTTCCTCTCTTCACCCTAATCTCCACATCCATCTGTTTAAAGCATTCAGTACATTAGTCCACCCTCCTAAATTCAGCTAATTGGACTAAGGCAGGAATACTTGGCCTTAAAGCAGTCAATCAATAGGAATGTCATCAAATTTTCTGTGGCCCATCTTCCAAAGATAACCCAATCAAGCTAGCAGAGTGGCAGAGCAGCAGCATGCTGGGCTCAAAGATAACCCAATCAGATTCTCTCAAAAATTGCAAATAGAGACAAAAAACAAATCTGCAAATGAAAGTAAATACTGGTGCTAGATCATGTAGACGAGTAAGGGCCAGCAGTCTAAGGCCTTATGTAACATGAAAAAGCAAAAGAAGGCTGCTGAGAATAGGAAAGAAAGACTAGGGAACTGTGAGAGATGAAGAGAGTAACCTCAGTTCCTGTTTTCAGTTTCCAGTTGTAGCCCCTGTGAGGCTCAGCTATGCTGTGATGCATGTGTACAGATGCTGGGATGCATGTGTACAGATTCTTTTTCCTGTAATATGACCTTACTAGGAATCATTCCAATCCATCAGACAAGGGAGAAAAGAAAAGAATCAGTTTCCCAGTTCTATTCTCCAAGAAGTTTCCTGTGCCTCAAAGTAAATTTATGGACACTTGCTAATAGATAACTGGAAGTTGTGTCATCTCTGTCTGCCTACAGTGTCTGAAATCCAGACCTTGCTCAGAAAAACATACTTTTTCAATAAATGTTTGAATTTAGACAATTCGCATGTTTATTGGTAGCCTTGAACATCTTTGTTTGATGTGTAGCTAAATAAAATTTGTACTATTTTTTTCTGTTAAAAAACTACAAGTAATTCAGCATAGTAAAAGTTGTATTTTTATAACTATTGTTTGTCAAGCTGCCAAACAATAAAAGAGAGAAAGCTACAGTAAAATTTAACAACCTAACTGGGAAAAGCGCTAAGTTTAACGTGTTTGAAAAGGAAGAATATATCTTGGGAAAAATACATTAACAAAAATTAAGACAGCTCTAAAAAAGGAATCAATCATAATAAACATTAAAAAAAAAAAAAAACTTTTACTATCAACAGGCGTGCATATCAAACCACCAGAGCACATATCCATCTTGATGTTATAGTCTTATCCACCATTTGTTGCCTGAGTTTCAAATGCAAATAAGCACGGACAGTTGCTATAGTGACATATGCCACTTTTGAACCAGGAGCTTAGTACTACTGAGTACTGATGAGCTTCATAACATCAGTGCTTCCTCTCACACTGAGTCATAGCTCAGACGTTATAATTTCACAAAATGTGATTTTAGTCTGTCCTTTAGAAGTTAATCTTGTTACTTTATCCAAAATAGTTTATACTTTACCAAGTAGGGTATACATAAGTGAGAAATAATCTAACTCACCTAACATACTAAGGATATACACACTCAATAAATATTTAATTAACATTAAAGATGTTGTCTTAATAAATTGTATGCCATCACTGGAATTAACTATTTTATTATTGTAACTGGGTAAGACCATATCTTATTAATTCATGTGTTACCTCACTATCATTAATAGGATTCCTACCATCCTTCGTTTAAAAGGGAAAGTAAAAAATTCAAAAACGACATTAAGAAGCTGAATTTTATTTGACAGCAGATTGATATATTTTTATTTCCTTTAGGAACTATTCCTAATAATTAAAGACTAACTGTTAATGATATCCAAAAAGGTAGTTTGTTGCTAGTAAAATGCTAAGAATAAAAAAATAATAATCTCAAGTCAATCAGAGAATATTCCCACATCATCAAAAATTCAGAGACTGAGAACTCTCATACACTGCTCATGAGAATGGAAAATGGCACAGCCACTTTGGAAAACAGTTTGGCAGTTTCTCAAAAAGTTATACATAGAACCACCATACAACTTATCCCTTTCACTCCTAAGTATGTACCCAAGAGAAATGAAAACACATGTCCACAAAAGACTTGTATATGAATGTTCACAGACATGTTATTTATAATAGCTAAAAACTGGAAACTTAAATGTCCATCAACTGGTGAATGGGTAGACCAATAAAATAAGTAAAAAATAGTGGAATACTATTCACCAATTAAAAATGTATTATTGACACATGCTACATCATGGATGAACCTCAGAAACATTATGCTAAGTGATGGAAGTCAGACACAAGAGATCATACATATTTTGTATGATTCTGTTTATATGAAATGTTCAGAAAAGGCAAATTTATAGAGACAGAAAGTTCATTAGCAGTTGCCTGAGGGTAGAAGTGGGCATGCGGAATCTTATTAAAGGGATGAAAATCTTCTAAAACTGATTTACAGTGATAGTTGCACCGTTTGTTAAATTACTAAAAACTACTGACTTGTATACTTGAAATGAGGGAATTTTATGATATGCAAAATATATCTCAATAAAATTGTTGGGTTGTTTTTTTTTAAGTCGGAGAACATGCGAGCTGCAGGAAACCTTGCCAAAACTCTCTATTTGTACAGATGAAAAAAGAAAGGTCCAAAAAGGTTAAGCAATTTGTTTAAAAGGTCACCCAGCTAGATCATGGCAAAAGCAAAAAAGCAAAAGGATTAAAAATCCAGCCTCACCCTCCCATCCAGTCCAACGTTATTGTCATATCTACTAAAAAGTGCTCAAAGATTTTTTAAAAATCATAATTACATAGACTTCTTTGTAAAGTGTTCTAGAAGTATCAAAATTTGAGAAATAAAAAGAATAAATCATACCAAAATCTATGAGTAGATAATGGAAGCCATATTACTTTCAAAGTTGGTAAGAAAAGAAAAAGAACTAAGCATTTTTTTCTGTAGCTGTATGTCAGAGTAACTAAGTGTTGCCAGTTTATAAAGAAAGCTCTTTAGATGATTACAAATTATTAAATGTAGACAGAATGAATTAGAAATTATCATTTTGTAATCCCTAATAAAATTATGACTGAGGCAAGAATGATCAATTATCAATTAACAATTATTGTTAAGGCCATTACATGAATGGTCAATGGGAGGTTGGACACTTGTAGGAAACCAAAATAGCACCTCACAAATTATTTTGTCTTAAGGAGAAAAACAAAACACAAAACTTTACACAAGGGAGATCAAGATGTCACGGACCTAGTCAAGCCTTTAGCATTATGTCCAGGTTTATTAGAAAGGCAGAGACTTAAGAGTAAGCTAAACACCAAGAGGAAGTAGTCAAACAATTAGATGGTGAGATATTCTGCAGCAGGGGTCCCTAACCCCTGGGCCAGGCAAGCCATGGACCAGTACCAGTCCAAGGCCTATTAGGAACCAGGCAGCACAGCAGACGGTGAGCAGCACGTGAATGAGCAAAGCTTCGCCTGGATGTGCAGCCGATCCTCAGCAATAGCATCACTGCCTCAGTTTCACCTCAGATCATCAGGCATTAGATTCTCATAAGAGCACTGGTCCCTAGTGCCAAAAAGGTTGGGGACCGCTGTTCTACAGAACAATAAGCCTGGTCTCTTTAGCTGACCAGACAAAGAAAAAGGGGAGGGGGGTACTATTTTAGATTAAGAGACTTGAAATACATAACCAAAAACAAGTGTGGATCTCTTGTCCAAACCAGGATCTGAAAATGGACTATAACATTAAAAAGTTATTATTTTAAATGTGATATTTTTGTTATTCAGTAATATGCTTTTATAGAGATGCATGTTTAAGTACGTAGAAGTGGAAGACCTAGATATCCATGGCGCACTTCAAAATATTTCAACGAGTTTAAGATATAAAAAATTTAAATCCAAGTCTTAACTTTCTAATTCAGTTTCTATAAATACTCATTAATTTATTCATAAGATATATTTCCATATATGGAATCCTGCAGATAGCGGTTCAGATGAGTGACCTACCATGAATGATAGTTTTTTTTTAACAGGTACTGAGCTGAAGAGAACTGAGGTAACAACACAATTTTATTGGCCACGGTAGTAAGCTTAAGGCACCAAAAAGCATCAAAGCAGCATGAACAGACACTTTTGCCTCAAAGAACCAAAAATATCTAGAACAGCTTCTTGGTGTTTACAAGAGTACAAGGCTGTTCCAAGATCACAGTTAAGGCTTTGAAGCGGCAGCCTCACTAAAGCAATTCTCTATTATTACATAAAATCATATTCCTTTCTGACTTCACCGCCCCTTACAACCAGTTAACTACTTCCCTCTCTCAAGCTAAAGAAAACCTTTATTACCATAACCACCAGCTTCATTTCAACTAGGGCGTAGAAATCTCAGAACGGGGAACTGAGAGCCTCCTTCAAACCCTGGAGAAGAGGCTGATCATCAACTCATTTGCCTTTTTTCCCTCTCCCTCTAAATCCAAAGGGTGGCGCTGTCCCCTCTCCTCCCCCACACACACCACGCGCGCGTGGAGGTCTATTTGCCTCGTCTGACCCGCGGGGAAGGTCCGCTTGCGCCCTGCGACGGGTGACTTGGCTTCCCCGCGCTTCTCTCCCAACAGCCCACCCAGGTTCGCACTCGAGGGCGCCCGCTCCTCTCCTTAGTGGCTCTCTCTCAGAAACTCTGGACATAGGTGGGACGGCTCAGAAAGTCCCTGAATGCTGGTATTCTGGCTGAGTCTTCGACCCAACAACTGAGAAACGAATAAAGAGAAGCGTCACGACCCCTAGCACTAACCGGAGTTCCGCGACTTCTACCACCTGAACGCATAAGTTAACCAACCGACTTACACAATTGACTGGACTCAGCAGCCGCTGTGAAACGCAAGGGGGCGCCCACAGCGAGCACCACCGGGGCTTCCCGCCCCGCCAGGCCGGCCTGCTTGCGTCAGGGGTCACGTGCCGTACCTCCCTTTCCCTACCGGCAACCGGGCGCTTCCCTCTTCCGGAAGTCGCTCCCATCCGCGCCGGACTCCTCCCACCACCAGCGACGTCAAACTGAGCTCCTACCACTGCTCTGCCTCCGCCTCCAGACGCGGGGAGGGCCGTCGTTTTCTTACAATAAATCCTGCCGCTTCCGGGTCCTTAAAACAGTACAGGCGACGGTTTTGAAGCTACTTACTGGGCAGGCCTCGGATGCGCGTGAGTAGAGTTTGAGAGGCCAGAGGCTGGCTATCTGGAGGCCGCCCCAGCAGAGGCCTTTCCCCCTATCCGCAACTCGTGCTGCACTTGGTTCCGCCGAGACCCACGACGGTTCCGCCCCCTTCTTCCTTGTCATTGATGTTGTTGTTCTTGTCAGTGCCGCAGCCCCGACCGCCGGGAGCTCGAACCCGAGCCGGGGCCGCCCGGGCGGCGCGGCGGCGGCGGCGGCAGCGGCTGCGGCTGCAGCGGCTGCGACGGCTGCGGGGGCTGCTCCGGGGACTGCGGGGGCGGCCGGGAGCCGGCAGCCGGCGGCGGGGCCGGATGGCTCTGTGCGGGCAGGCGGCGGGCGCCGCGTCGCTGCCCAGCGAGCTGATCGTGCACATCTTCTCCTTCCTGCCTGCGCCCGACCGCCTGCGGGCTTCGGCCTCTTGCTCGCACTGGCGTGAGTGCCTCTTCTACCCGGCTCTCTGGCCCCAGCTCCGCATCTGCCTCCGGGTTTCACCCGCGGAGCAGCCTCGGCTCGAATTCCTCATGCGCAAGTGCGGCTGGTTCGTGCGAGAGCTGCGCGTTGAGTTCGCCGCCGAGAATTACCTGAGCGGAGGCGGCGGCCCAGGCGACGGAGGCGGCGCGGATCCTGGGACTGGCGGGGAAGAAGTCGAGGCACTGCAGCTCTCAACCCGTTGGCTGGAAGTGCTGCGCACCTACTTGGAGCTGGTGCTGTGCGTGCTGGTCAGCATCCGGAACAACAGGTAGGCTCGTCCTAGCCTCTCCATCCACCCTTCTTTTCCCCCTCCCCCTCTCTCTCAGGGCTCAGAATCGCCTCCTTCCTCTCACCCCGAAATAGATTCAGAGCGGATACGCCTGGCCCGCTTCAGCGTTGCATTTTTCAGTGACCGGGGGTGTCAATTCTAACCCGACGATTTCCTTGAGGCAGGAGGGCATAACGGGAATCATCATAATTTATAAACAGTGAGGTACTTGATGTTTATTAGACATCACTCCTGGCGCCTTTCAGGCAATGTCTCATTCATCCTTTCAGTAGCGATGCTATAGAGCTGACAGACGCCGTCGTTCCTCATTTTACAGATGGGAAAGCTGAAGCTTGGACGGTGAGGCCTGTGGGTCTTGGGAGAAACAAAACATGATTTGGTTTTTCTGACTTTGGACCTGTTCATTCAAAATAGATAGCTCGTGGGGGGGGCGGGGAGAGGAGTAGGTATGCCACTGGTGTCTCATAGTTAGAAGACTCTCCCTGAAAGAAATCTTTGACAGCCATTTTCTTTCCGGAAATAGTTTTGATTAACTGCCAGGCACAAAGAGTAGGAGGAGTGCTTGTTAAACCTAGGGATTAGGGAAGAGCCTGATCATCGGGGTTGGAAGTCCCGCCCCTGGCACCTCCTGACTCAGTTTGTCTTCAGTGATTCACCTAAAAGTAGCACAATACAGCATGGTGGTTGCCTGTATTGGGCGAACTGGCCCGATGTCTGCAAATGATAAGCATGTAACTGTCCTGGTTTTGCAACAGGACTTTACTGTAATTCTAGGACTAACTTCTTATGTTCTGACAGATTATCCTAATCAATATTTCCTTTTATTTCTCGATTACCCTCGCCAAAAGCCTATTAATTTTGATTTTCTGTATCTGGAGATTCTAAAACCTTAGAATTTAACTGTGAGTTGAAACAAAGTTCAAAGGGTCGAAAAGGAGCAGCGTATATAGTAATAATAGTTTAACAGTTTACAAGTACTTTCATATATGCTATCTTACTTGATCCTTTCAATGACCCTGTGAATTAGGTAGCACAGCTATTATTATCCCTGTTTTATATAGAGGAAACTGACAGTTAACAGGGTCAAGTGATATGCACATTGTCATACAGCATTGTTTTTCTCCAAGAGCGGTGTCCTTACTATTGCAGTTAATATAGCATGTTGAACATCATGCATTATGTTCAGGGTCGAGAGAAAGTCCTGGTTTAATGCTAAGCTGTGTGTGTGTGTGTGTGTTTCCCCTAAAATTCTGTCTAAATCAAAAGCTCCAAGTTGTATCTGGAGCATGGTTTCAATATTCCAGTGGCCTGTGTATTTCCCTAGCTTTTCACACCAAACCATTCCATTTCCTTACTTCGATTTTATGTAGTAAGAGAGGCCTTTTGAAGCTATAAGTTGGTCTTGACCAGGTTGGAGACTCTTTGTCACAGTTGAATGTATGGCTAGAGGACCACCTGACCCAGAAGTTGAAATGATTCAGTCAGTAAGCATTTAGACGGATGAGGCCAAGAGTGGGGGTGAATTCAGCAAGTTCCAAATAGAGTTTTCTGTTCTGAGATCCGATCGCACTTCTAAACAATCATCCAAAAAAAATGCATGCCTTTGGTCTTAGAACATCTCTTGCACAGTACCTTTTAAGTGTTTTAATAACTGATTGGTTGGTTGAATGGATGGATAACTTTATGTAGGCAAAATAATGGTATACCATATTTTCTCTTTGTTTAATTTTTCTCTCCCTTCCTCCCTTACCACTTTTTTTCAGCTTTATTGAGGTATAATTGAGGTATAATAAAAGTATACCTTCCACTTTTATTAGCATCCAGCTTACCTGTTTATAAGGCCACCCCATGCCTGTCCTTCTGAGTCAGCTATCACTTCTATATGAATACAATACACTATCATTCTGCTTTTAAGGTTTCTTGTCATTTACTGTAAGGATGGTGCTGCTTATTATGCCGCTTTGGTAGCAAATTCATTGTCTAAAACTAAAGTGTAGTGTGATTACATGTATTATTTCTACTAATGATATTTCAAAGGGTTTTTTAAAATTATCTTTATGTGTTTGGAAATAAGTTAATCTCATCTTTATTTTGGAAATGTCCTGAGATACTCTAGTAATATTGGAAGTATTAATATGAATGTTAAAAACATCAATGGAACAAGTTTTCATGAAATTTCAACAAATTTGAAAATATTTTAAACCAAGTTGTTCATTTGGTAACTCGGGTAAATTCTGTTATTTCCTTCCATAATCACTTTCACTGCAGAGTGAGGTTCAGTGAGAACCCAAAACAACTTCATTTAGTGTTTTTTGGTTTTCGAAAAACAAAATTTAATTACTAATGAGAAGAATGAATATTTGACATTATTCTTTACATTTCTGTGTTAAATTTACAGTAGTTTTCTTTTATTATTTCTGCAATTTTATAAGTAGAAAAGGGGGGTATGAAACCTACCAGATCACAAGCTTTATGCTTCTTGGCCTTCTGCTGAATCCTTTATATAGTTCCTATAATTCAGCCTCTTATTTTGCTGTGTTCCAGTTATTTTCATGTCCCTTAGGAAAAGAACTGAAACTATAACCTGGAATTATGGGAACTTTTCAAGGGGACTGTTCTGAAAAGATACCTAGCATTTTGTTTTGCTTGATTTCTGGGCTTCATATGCACATGTGCTATAGCCACCTTACTGATATCTTAGGTTTTAGGAACAACTGATGAGGATCAGAGAAATACAAAAATGCCTCTCAAAGGGTAAAACACAGTCTCCCAGTTTTCGGAGCTCCTTTCTTTACAGGGGGCTAGGATACCTGCCTTCCTGACGAACAGTAAGAACAGAAATACAATATGTATTCATTCAACTGTATTATAAGTTAAGTAGGCTGAATTTATTCTGCAGTTGCCCTACGAAAAATTGTACTTAGAAGTTCAAAACAACAAATTTAGATATGCAATTTTAGGATTTAATCTGCTTGTCAAGTCAAGTACTGCCTATTTAAATACTGTATCTCAAACTCCATAGAAAAAATGAGAGTTCATGGGCAATAAGGTTTATAATAGCTAATAGACTCAGTTCTTAAAAATGCTTATTCTTAAACAGTAGGCGAAAGTACATTGTCATCATCTGGTTTATGCTTTTACATAAGTTTTTTTTAGGTGAAATCCTAGGTTGGGACAGTACTTTTTTTTTTTTTTTTAAGATGGATACTACAGTAGGTGAAGAGAGATTTTATATAGGTTGATTTTCCTTTTAAAATTCTGGGTTACAACTCTGAGATGTATGTAGGTTGACCATTTCATGCCAGCTTATATTCCCTATTAGTGGTAGAAAGTCTATTAATAATTCTTAGATTTGGTCTAGGTGATTTGACATGTTCAGTAGAGGGTAGTCTTACCTTTTATGCATCTTAAAATCGATGTAAGTGTTTTTGGACATTTCACATTACTATCTAAAATAATAAGAAATGCCTTGAAGATATTATCACCAGAACCCCTAGGCCTTGTTTTTCTTGAAATATTTTTTCCCCATCATAGTGTAATAAATATAAATAATAATAGTAGTTCAGTTTTTAGAGCTTAAAGAAGCCTATTTACAGAAAAAAATGTATTAAAATATATAGGGACTCTGACCAGTCTACCAAGAGGTGGTTGCCTGTACAGAAGAGAGATGAGATGATGCAGACACAACAGACTCCTTAAAATTGACAAATTAAAGTGGTTCCACAGAAATACTTCAAGGTCATTGAGAAGGGTGGAGACTCTAACCTGGGAATGTTGCTGAGAGGAATTAGGGGACTTTCTAGTCCATACGTACATTCTTAACAATGATCTAGAACTGATAGATGAAAGATGGGAAATAAAGTAAAACTCAACTAAAGATGGTCACAGTAAAATTTTTTTGCCCCTGTTAAATGAAGCTGCCCAGCAGCTTTTGAGCGGTGTGATTAATTATTTCCATTTTAATGTGTTCTAAAGCAGCTTCAGAAGAGTTCACCCAACTTGACCAATGTATATAGGACCTAAGATGATAGTTAAAAAAAAAAAATCTGTTTTTTTTTTTTCCTCTAAATATTGAGAGCCTAGTATGTGAAACAGTGAAGACAGCCTCCCCATTCCTATGGAGTCAACATTCTAGAGGAAGAAGACAGAAAGAAACAAGTAAACAAATGAAAGAAAATTTATTTAGACTGTGAAAATAAAAGAGGACTATGTAATAGTGATTAGGCGGTGATATCAAATAGAGTGGTGAAGGAAAACCTCCTGGGAAAAAGACATTTGAGCTGCAGCAATTAATGATGAAGAGTTACACTCTTAAGATCTGAGCAAATAGCATTACAAGCATAAAAAACAGTAAGCACTAAGGCCTTAGACCAGACAAATTTTGGCTGTTGGAGCACTAAGAAAATATGCCAGGACCATGCGATTGAGGGTAAGAGTAATATCATGATGAGCTCTAAGATGTAGAGGGAGGAACGAATGGGGTAGGTTATGTGGACTTGGGAATGAAATTTAGACTATATTCTAAGAAGTCATTGAAAAACTTTTAAAGGCAAGAGTAATAGGAACTAATTTGCATTTTAAGACAATTATTCTGGTTCTGTATAATGAGTGAATTACAAGAGGGAGCAAGAGAGAAAGCAGAGAGGCCGGTTGGAAAGCTGTTGCAATAATCTAGGCAAGAGGTGATGGAGACAGTGGAGATGAAGAAAAGTGGATGGATTTGGAATGTGTTTTGGAAGTAGAGCCAAGAGGACTAACTAATGGATGCAGATAAAAAGAAGAATCAAATATTTTTCATCATTTCTCTGTAAGACTCAAGTTTTTTTGTTCTTAGTACTGTTAAAGTTATCTTTTAATAGCATGTTTAATAGCAACTTCAAACATCGGTCTTATTTTAAATAATCTTTTGTGTGTAACCTCTGGGATTTGAAGAGGATGATAATTCTGTGAGGGTAATTGAGTAAGTGAATTTGTAAAGCTAATTCTGAGAAATCGCTTATAGTTCATGAATCCTAATCAAACTATAAGGAATAAATACTACTATAAGCTGGTGACATTTCTGGTCTCTAAAACTGTGCTGTCCAGTATGGTAGCCAGTAGCCACATTTAGCTATTTCAGTTTTAATTAAGTAACTAAGATTAAAGATTTAGTCACACTAGCCATATTTCAAGTGCTCCATAGTCATATGTGGCTAGTGACTACCATATTGGACAGCATAGAATAGAGCATTCCCATCATGGCAGGAAGTTCTGTTGGAGAACATTTCTCTAAGGAGTTTGGTTTTTTGTTTGTTTGATTTAGCTGTGGTCATTCATCAGCATTTGCGAGAAGAGGAAATATGTTATCAAAAAGTGTTATGTGGATATAAACACACTTAATATTGAACATGAACTAAACAAGAATAGAATTAACCTGAAAGCATTTCATGCAGTGAGGTAGATTATTTTAGCTTTTATCAGTTTAGAAAAAGGAAAAATTAAATGTGTTTTATAAGCTACTTTACAGCATTATGAAAGGTTTTATTTTTTTAAGAGTATCTTTTTAAAGCACCAAGTTTTTATGTATTCCCTTTTCATAGGTAATTAGACTAAGCTGTATTGACTGTGATTTCAGGCTGTTTTGCCAGTGATGATACTGTTAGATCAAAGAAATAATTTTGGACCCTCCAAAATAAAAGGAAACACTAAAGTTACCGCCACAGATAAAGTTCCCCAGTTCTGAACAACAGAAGAGAGAAAAATCTGGTCATCATAACCAAGACATCAGAAGCCTTTGGGTCCTCAATTGTACTAAACAGTCCAACAGAAATACCATAAAAAGATGAAAGGTTTTCAGCCCTCCACAGTTAGACCTTGAGGAATATTTTTTAGATTCATAGGTAGTTAAGATTGTTTTCCAAGAATTGCTCGAACTAACCCATTGAATCTCTACATGTAGGTTTTTATAAAAGGCTATAAAAAATAGTGATGGTTGCTTGATTCACAGAGAAATCTTAGTACATCTCCGAAAACAAGATGTAGAAGAGGTCAGGCAGGTAAGGGGGAAGGCGATGTGGAAATCAGTAGGCCCTTACTAGGCTCTTGTAAAGACTTTGACTTTTACTCTAAGTGTAGTGAGGAGCCATGAAAGGGTTTTGAGTTGAGGAGTGACATGATCTAATATTTCAAAAGGAACATTCTAGCCACTGTGTTGAGAATAGTTTGCAGCAAGATACAAGCGTAGAAGCAATGAGCTGGGTTAGGAGACTTTTGCATTAATCCAGGCAAGAGATGATGATGGCATGGAATAGGGTGGGAGCAGTGAAAGTAATGACTAGTATGATTATGTATATATTTTTATCTGGAGGCTTTCTAGAAGTACAGCATAAGTATAAAAGATTAGATATAATTGTTCAGCTAAAATTACAATGTCCTTTTAATTGCTGTTCCCTAAATATATCTAAAACTATTTTTCTGTTGGCTGTTTTTGTTCATTTCGTTTTCTTTTGGTGTTAATGATTTGTGCTCTTTAAAAAAAAAAAAGAAAGCCTAGGGTTTGGACAGTTTTATTTTCTGAAGATGGCGTATCTTTGATATTTAGCTCCTTTACCACCAAGTACTTGAAGCACTGCTCTGTTTGTATAGGTTTTATATAAATTTCAATCAGTTTGTTGAATTGCCCCAGAAACTTCCTGCAGTCACTTGGAATTTTCCTTTCCCACTTTTCTCCTCTTTCACTTTCCTGCTTCAGGCAAATCTATTACTGCTTGGAATTTGCCTAAGCGTTGCCCTCATATGAACTATGGGTTCAAGATGGTAAGGCTAAGTGGAAAAGAAGAAGCAGGTGGTACTCTGCACAAGGACTCTTCCTCCTTTTTGCCCCCAAATCACTGATCTCATTAGCTATACCACTAGGCCCAGGTAAATCTATTTTTCTATCCAGACACTCATCATGTGTACTCTTCTTCTATTACATCTTTTCAAGTGGACAAGGAAAAGGGAGGAGGCCAGAGTTGAGCTACATTTTAACCTGGTTTGTTATTCAGATGTTGCTAATAACTTCGAAAATGAATCTCACTCATAGAAACCTCAAAAGGAAATTTTGATCCAAGGCAAAGAAGAAAGGTAGTGAATTGAGGCCAAAGACTTTGATCTTCTGTAGTTTAGACCCACCTTCTCAAGCTACACACCCTCTCCAAACAAAAGTCATATTAGAATCACCACCAGGATCACAGGCTCCGTAAGTCCTAGTCATATTGCCAGTACGACAGAGAGCTGAGTAGGTGTGTTCCTGACAGCCCTTAAAATCCTATGCTGGTTTTCCCAGAGAAACAGAGTATTCAACAACTGTATGATGTAGGCACCATTATTACCCGTTTTACAGATGGTAAAACTTGAGTCACAGAGTAGTTGAATAAACTTGTCAGTTACACAATTAGAGAAATGACTGCCTTGTTTTCTAACTTTTAATGAAATTTTCAAACACAAAAACTAGACACAATGAACAGATTTAATAATTTAAAGATTTTTCCACATTTGCTTTTTCTATATTTACTGAAGTGTTTTAAAACAAATCCAGCATCTCGATGTTATTTTACACTCCACACTTCAGTGTAAAGCTCTGAAAATTATGGACATTTTTATTTATACCACATTGCCATTAATATATTTAACAAAATTATTAATAATTCCTTAGTCTCACCTGATTTTCTTTAAATGAGTCTTTTTAAAACCTTTATTTCCATTCCAAGAGTCTGAACTTATGTACACTTGAAATGTACCTGCCATAGCTCTTCGCATCATTGGCACACAATGCATATTTTAATAAATGAGCAAAGAGTAGGAGGGCAGTCTGTAGGCTAAGTTTCTAAGTTGTTATTGCTTAATGATCAGATTTAGCTCTGGATCTGGAACTGATGACTTTTTAAAATAGGATTTAAAAAGAATGCAGTTAAGTTAAAATTCATTCTCTTCTGGCAATAGTATGGCTTTTTGCATGTTTTAGAAAGATTGATTATCAAACACTTTATGATTTTATGTTCTTTCACAACACATCTTAGAATTTGCAAAGAGACTAGTAAGTAGATTGTATCCTATTAATATTACCATAGGAACAGAGCTAAATTAATTTGAAGAATTAAGATGAAAGAAAAACTTTCTAACCAACTGTAATGTTACATGTCTTTTGAACAATTATATGTTGTGGACATTATGCAGGAAAGAACCCTGTTTGCTTCCTTAGTTCACATGCTCATTCAACAATAAATGAATGAATAAAGTAAATAAAACTCAGGTCACAGATTTCATCTTTTGAAAAAAAGGGATTATGTGGCACAATTCCTTTGTTACTAGTATAGTCTCCTGGCCTCAAAATGAGACATCTGTTTATTGCCGTGGTTCAGTAAGTTCTGTTCTAGTGTTGTTGCCTAGATGTTCTTTTCAGCCCCATTTTTATCATCTGAAATAATAATGAGCCACCTGGGGGCTATATGCAGTTTCTTTGGCTTCACCATAGGATCTGTAATTTCATTTCAACATGATATATCTGAAAGTTGCCCTTGAGTTGTCAGTGTTTTTTCCGAAGTACCTAAATTTTTTTCCCACAAATGTTTGTCATATACTACTCCAAAACATAACATTTATAATTTTTCAAGTAACATTTAATAAGACCACTGTATTCAAGGACATGTTTTAATTACAGGAAACAACATGAACTAAGTGGGAGTTGGAACCCAGTTTCTCTGCCTAGCTCTGCTCTAAAGTTTCCTCATCTATAAAGAGAAATTGTTGAGTTGGATGATGCCACAAATCATTCCAGCTTAAAGTATGTCTGTGATTATATTTGTAAGGAAAGTTTGTGTGTGTATTGGTTCTACTGTAACAAGATTATTAACATTCTATTGATGCAAATAGAATTTTTGTTAAATTGCCCTTTAGTGGCATGTTTCTAACATTGCTGTGGTATTTAAAACTGTTGTGTAGCTGAAAGTAAAACAAATCTTCTATAGAGTCCCCTCATATTAAATTATTAAATTTTACTAATATGCAGGTCATTAATTTTTAAATGATTTTAATGTGAATTAAGTTCTTATAAAGGTGATAAGTTATCTAAAGCTACTTTAAATGTCTTTTCTGAATTGCCAAAAAGTATGTGTTTGTAAAAATACAGTATCTTAAAAATACAGAAAAAATAAAGTAAAAAGTTCACCAGAGATAATCGCTGGTAAAATTTGATGTGTCTTTTTGCAAAATAGGAATAATAATTTGCATGTGGTTTTCCATTAATATTGTATCTTGGCATTTTTTCACATCATCAAAAATCCTATTATGCATTACTCACCTGCTAGAAATGTCAAAATCCAGAACCCTGACTACATCAACTGCTGACAAAGATATGGATCAACAGGAGCTCTCATTCATTGCTGGAAGGAATAGCAAAATAGTGCATTTACTATGGAAAATAATTTGGCAGTTTCTTATAAAACTAAACATACTCTTATAATACGATCTATCAATCATGCTCCTTGGTATTTATCCAAAGAAGCTGAAAATGTATATCCTCACTAAAACCTGCTTGCAGACTTTTATAGCAGCTTTAGTCATAATTGCAGAATTGGAAACAACCAAGATGTCTTTCAGTAGGCGAATGGGTATGCTAACTTTGGTACATCCAACCAGTGGAATTACTATTCAGTGCTAAAAAGAAAAGAGCTATGAAAAAGAGCCATAAAAAGATATGGAGGAAACTTAAATGCATATTACAGGGTGAAAGAAGGAAATCTGAAAAGGCTACACATACTGTATTATTTCAACTATATGAGATACTACGAAAAACAGATATGGAGACAACAAAAAGATCAGTGGTTGCCAGAGGTGAGTAGGCAAGAGAGATGATAGAGCACAGAGGATTTTAGGGCAGTGAAAAACTCTGTGATATTATAATGATGGATATATGTCATTATACATTGGTCCAGATCCACAGAATGTACCATAAGGTAAATTATGGACTTTGGGTGATTATGATGTGTCATTGTAGGTTTATACTTGATAATAAATGTATCATTCTGGTGAGTAATGTTGTTAATGGGGCGGGGGGATATATAATGGATAGGGAGTAAGTGAGAAATCTCTATCTTCCTCTCAGTTTTGTTGTAAACCTAAAACTGCTCTAAAAAAAATGAAGTCATTTAAAAATTGTATCATGATAATATGTATATTGGTTATACAGTATTTAAAGTAAATGTTAATTTTTTACACCCTTTTTATATTTTCAGTTACATTGAGCTCATATTTTTTTAATATCCTGGCCATCAAGGAAAACTAAACAATTTGCATAAATAATCTATCAATTTCCTCTTCCCCTCATCTTTTTGTTTATTTTTGTTGTTGTAATTTTGTGGGATTTTCTAAGTTGAGGTATATAATTGACATATGACATATTTCAGGTATATAACATAATGATTCAATACTTATATATGTTGCAAAATGATCACACTAAATCCAGTGAATCCCCTCTCCCCGTCTTAAACCTAGTGTTTCATTTCTGTGGTCCCTATAAGGCAATAAATCTCACTTGGAAAGCATATCTTCCCTTCTCCCCCCAACTTATGTTGTAAATCATTTGTAGAGAAATGTTACTGACAATGATGTATTATACATGTAAACATGATAAAGAAAAAAATTTAAATGATAATATATATCATTGTATGTATATACTATATGCATGTGTATGTATATGTATATTCATATATATATATGACAATTGATTTTAAAGTTTATAAGAGAGAAGCAAAAGATTCAGAATAACCAACATAATATTGAAAGAGAACAATAAAGTCAGAGGACAGACACTACCTGGCTTCAAGAGTTACTGTAAAGCTATAATAATTAAGACAGTGTGCTATTGGCTGCAGAATAGACAATAGGTGGAAGAGAATAGAGAGCCTAGAAATTGAACTACATAAATATAGTCAACTGATTTTTGACAAAGGAGCAAAGGCAATACAGTGGAGAAATGTTAGTCATTTCAGCAAATAGTTTTAGGACAACAGGACATCCACATGGGAAAAAAGTGAATCTAGACACCGACTTTATACCCTTCACAAAAATTAACTCAAATTAGATCACAGACCTTAATGTAAAACGCAGAACTATAAAACTCCTAGAAGACAAATAACATAGGAAAAAATCTAGATAATCTAGAGTTTAGTGATGACTTTTTTAGATATAACACCAAAGGCACAATCCATGAAAAAAAGAATTGATCAACTAGACTTTATTAAAATTGAAAATTCCAGTTCTGAAGGACACTGTTAAGAAATAAGAGAAGCCACAGACTTGAAGAAAATATTTGCAAAGGACAAATATAATAAAGGACTATTAACTAAAATAAACAAAAAGTCTATTAAACCCTATTTAAAAAGTGGGCCAAAGACCTGAACAGACCTCTCATTAAAGAAGGTATATAGATGGCAAATAAGCATTTGAGAAGATGCTCCACATCATATGTCATTAGAGAGATGCAAAATAAAACAACAGTGAGACAGCACGATACACCTATTAGAATGGCCAAAATCTAAAATACAGACACCACCAAGTGCTAGCAAAGATGTGGACCAACAGAATTTTAATTTATTGCTGGCCTGAATGCAAAATTATGCAGCCATTTTGAAAGACAGTTTGGCGGTTTCTTACAAAACTAACTCTACTCCATATGATCCAAAAATCATGCTCCTTGATGTTTACCCAAAGGAGTTGAAAACTTTTTTGCCCACACAAAACCCTGCACACAGATGTTTATAGCAGCTTTATTCTTAATTGCCAAAATTAAAAACAACCAAAATGTTCTTCACTAAATGAATGGATAAATAATCTGTGGTACATCCAGACAGTGCAATACTATTCAGTGTTAAGATATGAACTATCAAGCCAGGTAAAGACAAGGAAGAACTTTGAAAGCGTATTATAGAGTGAAAGAAGCCAATCTGAAAAGGCTTAATACTGTACCATTCCAACTACATGACATCTGGAAAAGGCAAAACTATGGAAACAATAAAAAGTTCAGTGATTGCCAAGAGTTAGCGCTAGAAAAAAAGTGAGCTATCAAGCCATGAAAAGACATGGAGGAAACAAATGCATATTACTAAGTGAAAAAAGTCAATTTGAAAAGACTACATTCCCAACAAGGAGTATAAAAGTTCTAATTGCTGTACATCCTTGACAACACTTAATATTATCAGACTTTTTAATTTTAATTTTAGATATTCTATTGTGTGAGAGTGGTATCTCATTGAGGTTTTAATTTGCATTTCCCTAATGAATAATCAGGGTGAGCATCTTTCCATGTGTAATTTGCCTTTTGTATATCTTCCTTGATACAGTGCCCAAATCTTTTGCCCATATTTTCACTGGCTGCTTTGTCTTATTAAGTTGTGAGAGTTTCATTATATATTTTGAATACAGGTTTTGTTAAATTAGATTTATGTCCTACAAATATTTTCTTTAGCCCGTTTCTTGCCTTTTCATTTTAACTATTTTTTCAAAAGCATAAGGTGTTTATTTTAATGAAAACCAATTTATCAATTTTTTTAATGACATGCTTTTTGTGTCCTATCTAAAAAGTATTTGTCAGACATGGTTCCATAGTATAGTGGTTAGCACATCTGCTTTACATGCAGAAGGTCCTGGGTTTGCGCTCCAGTGGAGCCACGGTCCATGGTCTGCGGCCATGCCACCCTGAACAAGCACGATGTCTGATCTCGGAAGCTAAGCAGTGTCGGGCCTGGTTAGTACTTGGATAGGAGACCACTTCAAAGACTAGGTGCTATAGGCATAAATAATAAATAAATAAATAAAGTATTTGCCTAACCCAAAATCGCAATGTTTTTCTCCTGTGTTTTCTTAAGCAGTATTATAGTTTTAGCTGTTAAGTTTAGGTTTATGATCCATTTCAAGTTAATTTTTCTGGATTGTGTGAGCTAAGTATCCAATTATCCTCCCACCATTTTAAAGACTATCCTTTTTACATTGGATTGATATTCCAAATTTGTCAAATGTGCTGATTTTCATTTTATATTCTTTATCTTATACAAAATTAAACATGTGGATACAGTGACGATATATGTATGCATGGGTCTAGTCTGGATTCTCTGCTCTGTTCCATTGCTCTGTGTCTGTGTTCAAGCCAGTACCACCTGTTTATAATCTGTTGGTTCAAGTCTTGAAGTCAGATAGTGTACGTAATCTAACTTTGTGCTTTTCAAAATTGTTTTGGCTATTCTAACTCATTTGCTTTCTCTTATAAATTTTAGAAAAGGCCTGCTGGATGTGTTGAATCTATTGATAATTTGACATGATAACAATATTCAATCTTCCAATAAACAGTATATTTATCCATTTCTCTAGGTCTTTTTTGATGTCTCTTAACAGTTTTTGTAGTTTTCAGTGTATAGGGCCTGTACTTTTGTTAGATTTATTCCTAAGCATTTCATATTTTTGATGCTATTATAAATAGTACTGTTTTTTAAATTTCAATTTCTAAATGTTAATTGTTAGTTTATAGAATACAGTTGATATTTACATACTGACCTTGTATTCTGTGACCTTACTAATAAACTAACTTATTCACATTCTAGTAACTTTTTTTTAGATTCGTTAGAATTAGTTCAGAGTCATTTTTCCTTCTTATGTCTGGTCATTTTGGATGCCAGACATTGTTATTTGTACATTATTGAGTCTTGTATTTTTTAATTATCATTATTCTTTAAAGAGTATTGGGCTTTGATCTGCCACATAGTTAATTTATGTATAATTAATTTGATCCTTTGAACTTTACCTTTAAGCTTTATTAGGCAGATCCAAAATACCCTTTATCTAGGGCTAAGTAATCTCTACGAAGGCATGGCTTTTCTGAGAACTCTACCCGATGTCCCTCTGTTTACAAGATCTAACTCTGGCTGGTGGGAACATAAACTCTTCCCAACACTGTGTGTGCTCTACTACTTTCCAGTAGTACTTTATCCAGCCTTGTACAGTTTCACCCCACACATGTGCACATCATTACTCAGCGAATGACTGGATTAATGTCCTGATAAACCCTTCTGCAAATTGGTAGAGCTCTCTGTGCAGCTCCCTTGTCTCTGATACTCTGCCCTGCAAATTCTAACCACGTTGGATTCCCCAAAATCTCTGTCTCTTCAACTTAGACCACTGGTCTCTGTTTGCGTACCCCCACCCTGTGATGTAGAATGGAAACTCTAGGCCATTATCTGAGACAGTGATGGTGCGCATCTCATTTTTTTTCCATCTTTCAGCAAATCACAGTTCTATATTGTTTATTGTACAATATCTGAAAACAGTTGTTTCATAGGTTTTGTCCAGTTTTCTAGTTGTTTACAGTGGGAGGGTAGTTCTCATGGCTGTTTAATCTTTTGTGGAAGAAGTAAAAATTTCTCATATCTTTTAATACCATAAGGACAATGTAATGGATATGTAATAGTAACTAATGGAAGCTGGATTGAAAGGGAAAAAATATTGAGATTGTATGACTTGTATAGGACTCTCCTTTGAATATTATTAGAATTGAATGTGATACCTTTTTTTTACTTTATATGTAAACTCATTCTCCAAAAATAAATATTCATTCTTTTAGGAGTCCTTAAATTTATCATTCTTTCTAGAAGAGATTATTACAAGCACATAATCTCTCTATAGTTCATAAATATAGCGGCAACTTTAGAAAAAAGAAAAGGTAAAAGGGAAGATACTTCAAAAGCAATCATAGAGTAACATTTCCTTTAGAGTTTGATGTGGCAGCCATCCTCTCAAGAACAATTTTATATCCTTTTATTAAAATGGAGAAAAACGCTGCTTTTAAGTTGATATCATCCTTTGAAATATTTTTAAGAATACAGTTTTTCTGGTAGCCACATGGAAATTGGCTAGATTTACAAGAAAAAACCTTAGATTATTTCTATTTGTAATTCTAATATTTTCCTTGACATGATCTACATTGGCTATTTTATATAAACCTTTTCCCATTTACCAGTTGGATTCTTAATGTTTTTGCTTTTGATTTACGTGCAGTTCTTTTATATATAAAAGATAACTAAGATTTGTTACAAATGTTTTTTTCACTGCTCTTTTTAGTGAAGTGTGCTATTGAATATCAAGTTTTTCATTTTTGTATAGTCAAAATTTTATTTCTGATTTATTCCATTATTTCTAAGCTTAGAAAGTCTTATCCCTCAGAAATTAGATAAAAATTTATTGCACTTTCATACCACTTCTACTTTGATTTGATTTTTTTTAATATGTAATAATATCTGCAGATTGTTTTGATCTGTTGAGTCAGAATTGGCTCTAATTTAATTTTTGTCTGAAACTGCTAATCACTTGTCTCATTAAATATCCCTTTGCCTTCTCTGTTGATTTGTAATACCTTCTTTATCATTTATTAAACTCTTTCATGTAACAATATTTTTGGCTGTTTGTTCTAGCCCATTGATTTGTCTTCCTGTTTTTCTAATATCATTACTGATTTTGATGCTGTGGCTGCATAGTATGCTTTACTATCTGGTATGGAAGGTCCTTCATCCTTCCCTGTCCTCCTAATCAGAAGCTATTTGCACTCTTTTTCTCTGCCTCTCTACTGGAGGCTTTTATGTATTCTCAAGTCTTTCCATCTCTCCTTTTCACAGGAAATTTTTTTAAGATTTGTCTGTATCCACTATCTTTGCTCACATCCAATCTTACCTCTTCTCATCACACCACAAAACAACTTCCGTTCTGTTCACCATGCTGCTAAGCCCAATGGCCTCAGAGTAGTATTTGATGCTGCCATTGATCACTTTATTCTTTGTGAAACAGTTATCCCTTGGTTTCTGTGATTTCCAAACTGCTGACTTTTCTCAAACTTCTAACCTCTTCTTTGCAGCCTCATGCTTATCTAAATTAAATATTGAAGCTCCTCACAACTTTTTGCCTGCTTTTCTTCTCATTTATACTCTTACCCTAAGCCCCATTGCCCCAACTCATGACTTCAGTTGTCATCCAGATAACTGCTCAGCTCCAGACCTGGAATTGCCTACTTAACATATTAACTTGACTATCTTAAATTCACCTCAAGTTCAATATATGCAAAATAGAGTTCATAATCTAAATATTTTTTTACTTCACTACCACTCCCATCCCCTGAAAAAGCCCTAATTAATTTCTAACTCATTTCTAAGACTCCCTGTCTCAATGAAAAGCTCTACCTTCCATGCAGTTCTACAACTCAGAAAATTTAGGACTTGTTCTTGACTACTGTCTCCCTCATTCCATATAGCTAATCCAGCACCCCTTCCTGTCCATTTTAGCTCCTAAATATAGCTTTTAAACTGTTCATTTTCTTCACCTCTACCACCAAAAACCCAGTTCAAGCTACCGTTATCTCTCATCTCTGTTACTAAAATACTTTCTAACGGGTCTCCTCACTTTGACTCCTTCTTCCAGGTTGCTTTAATGCTACAACATTTTCCAGACACAAATTTAATGTTATTCCCTGCTTAAAACCATTTTGGGGCTCTTTTTTTGAAGACAAAAACCAAAATGTTTTATTTATCATAGAACTTTAGCTCTACATTCTCATTTCATTTTATATTCACTCTTTCTACTCTGGATTCCTTTCAGTGTCTCAAGCTCACTCTTGAAGCTCCCTGCAACTTCAAGGGCCCTACACATGCTTTTCCTTTTTCCTATAATGCTCTCTCCTTACCCTCCTCCTCCTGGTTAACTCCCCTGTATCTTTAAGGCCCCCTTTTAATCTTTATTTAGAGAAACCTTTTCTGACTTACACAGTGTCAAATACCCCATAATATGCACTTGATCACTGTCTTGTCTCTAGTAGAGCACACAGTGCCTGGCATTTAGTAGGCTCTCAGATAATTTTTTGTTGAATGAATAAATTAATTAATGATTAATCTTCAGGGTAGATTTTAGCATCATCAGGCTTTTTAGTGAAACTAAGGTTATTAATTTAGGAAAATGTGATGTACTATTAAGAAATGTTATTTTTCTATACTTAAATCTTTTACCGCTCTTATGATACACATTTCTTATTAAAGTTATCGAAAGTTTTGTTTTATAAGTAATATCTCTAATAGATTATTATTGGCATTTATGCCTTTTTTATATATCCAGTTTTTAGTTTTCTCCTACTTTAGAATTTTAATATTAGAAAAGTATGTGTTTTGTAACAAAAATTATCTCAAACTGAAAGATTTTTATATTGCTTTTTACTTGTCTTGATTATAAGCTATATACTTGATCATAAAACTGGGGAAGTTTCTCTAGATTTTAGTCAAAGAATATTTCTTAATGAGAAGATACCCCACCCTTGAGCATTTAACACATAGTGACAAAGTTAACTGGTTTGGGAAATTTTTATATTATAATAAACATCTATGTAAAACTTAGCTTACACAGCTCTTTCATATGTTACTTGTTATCTATTCATCTCTAAACCCTTTAAATACAACTTTCCATTTTTAAGCAGTATATCTTATAAACTTTATATTAAAGTAGGTATTATTACTGATAAAGAATTGAGTCCTCAGGGATATTAAGAGACTTTTCTGTGGTTATTAAAATACTGAGTTTCTGAAATAATTACTTCCCAGTCCTCATTCTGTAAAGTTTATGCTGTTTCTTCTGCATCATGTTACTTGTCATTGTATGTGAAAAGCAATCTGAAAGTACTTAATTGGATTCTAAGTAAGTTATAAGGTAAAAACTTTTCTCAAATATCCCTTCTGATTTTTATTTTTAATATTTATATTTTCATGTATTATTTAGACAATCATTTTAAATTATTTTTTTAATAGGAACCTTCAGAAATTTAGCCTTTTTGGAGACATAAGCATTCTACAGCAGCAAGGAAATTTGTCAAATACATACCTCAGCAAAGTGGACCCTGATGGCAAAAAAATTAAGCAGTAAGTTATATAGTACGTGGAAAAGGGCTTATATTAGTAATAATTTTACGTTTTTTTCTGAGAAATTGTAAGATACAATCAGAAGAGTAATGTTTTCTTTTTTTCCTAAAAAGAACATGTCCTGGAAATGTCTTAACTGTGAAGTACAGTGATCAGTATATGCCATTCTGTGTCATAAATCTTTAAGACAAATCACAGAATTTTCTGGGTAATTAATTGCTTTTTAAAACTATTATTTCTGTGCTTGCCTTTGTTAGAACACAAATTGTATATCATCAGTCTTTTCTACCATCCTGGTGTAAAATGCTGCTTTCTTTGGATGGAGAACATGTTTCTATTAGGTTTATAGTACAGCTATATGTTGAATATATATGTTTCATACCTTATTATATTTTAATGTGAATTTTAATGGTATTTATGATAATAAGGTGCGTTGGATAGAAATTAACTAGAGAAAATGGATCTCAATATTGCATGCCATTTCGTTGCCTATTTTCAAAAGTCAGTGTTAAAAGATTAAAGCTAAAATGTTAACAGGATTGTTGTGGCATGTGGTTTCCTTACAGAATTCAGCAGCTGTTTGAAGAAATACTGAGTAATAGTAGGCAACTGAAGTGGCTATCCTGTGGGTTTATGCTGGAAATAGTAACCCCAACATCACTGTCATCTCTCTCAAACTCTATTGCCAACACCATGGAGCACCTGAGTTTACTGGACAACAATATTCCTGGTAACAGCACCCTTATCACTGCAGTGGAACTGGAGCGATTTGTGAATCTGCGCTCACTTGCCCTGGATTTCTGTGATTTTACAGCTGAGATGGCAAGAGTCTTAACCGATAACAACCATGTGCCTTTGCAGCGACTGTCTCTCCTGGTCCACAATGTTTCCGTGATGCACAAGTCTCTGGACAACATGCCAAATGATGAGCATTGGAAAGCCTTGTCACGGAAGAGCACCGGCCTTCGGGTCTATATAATGGCTTTTGATATCAAGAGTGAAGATATGTTAAAGATTCTGAAACCCAGTATACCACTAGAGAGGATTCATTTTGATAGCTATATCACTTGTGTTTCGGGGGCTATTGTCGATCTTATATCCAGGCAGTATGACAAGTTCCTCACTCATTTTATATTAATGAATGATGTGATTGACACGTCTGGTTTCCCAGATCTTAGTGACAACCGAAACGAAGATCCGTTGGTTTTATTAGCATGGAGGTGCACAAAGCTCTCTCTTCTGGCAATTCACGGTAGGTGATTTTTGTTCACTATAATCTGATATTAATATTAAACCTAAAACATTTCATGCTAATAAAAAGATAGCACTGGCACTTACAGTTTCAAGAAATCTTATTACAAATTTATATGCAAATGTTTATACTTTAATATAAAGTTTATAAGATATACCGCTTAAAAATGGAAAGTTGTATTTCTACCCCAAGAGTTCTTGGAGTTCTCTGTTACTTTTTTCTTCCACCATGTGATTGATGGCATTTCACAAAAATGACATTTGAAATGAATTTATCTAAGAAAACATATGTATTTACCTACAGTAGACATATTTCCTCTAATCACAGATCTCTTAACACAGAAGGAAGAGAAAGTATGATTTCTTTCATGCTCGCTGTCTCGTTCTAGATTCTAGGTTTCAACGTATTAATTTATATAACCTTTTTTTTAAATGCTGGCTCCGTAGATTGGGCATATGCTTATTTCATAGTGGAGCCTTTCACCTTAATGTGATCTATTCTCATTGGGAGAGAGTTGCAATTCTGACAAATTAAAAGAGCATTTTACTTCCTTTTTTTTTTTGGTACTTAGAAGACATTTACAAGATATAAAATAGAAAGTCTCTATGAACATCTTAAACTCTATTAGCTCTGTTACATTATTTTTTAAATTATTTTTTAGCTCACATTCGTGTCTTGCTTTTCAAGTTTTGCTTTATAATTTGGTCAGCCAGCACTGGTAGTAGCAAAGAATAGACCAATTATCAAGTTAATAATACAATGAGGATTTTGTATAGGATAAAGAAATGTCATGTTATTCAAAAGTTAATTTAACCCAGTCTTTTTAAAGCTTTTTTCTTTTAAGAAATAAGATGTTACATACAGCTAAAGCCCCTCCATTCATTCCCCTTTATTCCTTCCCAGAGGTAGTTATTATTCTGAAGTTAGTATATGTCATTCCATGACTGTTCTGTATTTTACGTATTTGCTACTGAGAATTAACAATTTATCTTTAAAGTTTAAGGTGTCACTTTATAACTTTGGACTATGAATTATTTTTCACTAATGAAAAATACCAATTTACTATGGATTGTTAATGGATACACATATATGAAATTTTAAATTGGTTCTTTATGATACATTACTATCCAAAGCTATAAAAGTATACTTTAATTTCACTAAATGCTGTGATATCAAAAAGGGGTTACAGAACCTTCCAGTTCACTAACCATAGTGATGTTCTTGGAGACAATATCAAACTCTTAGTCTTTTCTGTTTTTTCTGGCCTTAATATATTTTTAAAGGAAAAGGACCAAAGCGGTAATTGAGATACAAATTTGTGGAAAAGACTAGCTTAACAAATAGACAAAATAAAAATACAAGGGAATGACAGTGCTTGTCTTTTGCTTATTTTTAAGGTTACACAGTGTGGGCACACAACCTCATTGCCATTGCTCGTCTTCGTGGCTCTGATCTAAAAGTACTTGAAGTCACTGAAGAAAGCATTGACTTTGACCAAGGTGAACTGGCCGACCAGGATGTGGATCCAGTGCATAACCTTATTGAGCAGGTATCCCTGGGCCTGGGTCAACCTTGGCATGCAGTCATGGACATCGAATCACTCAGTGTCTTCACTGAACCAAATCGTCATTTTTACAGAGAGATGCAAAGCTTCAGCGAAGACATTTAGCTTTTTTTAAATGTACAATTCCTGTGGTTACATATGCAAGTAGGGTCCTATTATGTTTTTTTCAGTAGTGTGAATTAATCCCATTGTGCTGTGTGTAATCAGTATTAGCTTCATAGAATTATATATGTATATTCTACTTCTTGATCAAAGAACGTAGTCGGGTATTGGTTTAGAAGTTCAGAGTGACAATGTATAGGGTTTTCACGGTTAATGGACTTGTTACCAAACCTTAAGAATATACACCCGAAGGATGTCTGAGGTTGCTGGCTAACTTTATTTTCCACTGAGTTTCTCTGCCTTTTTGATGTTTTTATTCTTTGTTTGTCAGAGTTCAGAACTCAGGAGCCAAAATATTTTTATACATATATAGATATATATCCATAGCCTGGTGGATTTGTATGCAATGCACTGCATTCACGCTTTCTAATAGCATTTCATTAATTTTCATTTGAAATGGAAGGGAGGATAATATCTCAAATGAGTTATCTTGAACAGAAAAGCCAAGACTTTAACTTTCATTACATATATAAAATTGATATCACCAATTCCTATTCTGAATTTTGTATAGTACTAGGTTAGTTAGAACATTGCTTAACCCTTTTTTTTTAATGCATTTACATAAACAAATACTCAGATTGTTGGATTTTTTAATACTATATCTGACATAATTTTATTCATCAATTACATTATACATTCAAGTTAGCTTTTTAGCCCAGATTTCAAATAGTGGAGGAAGAAAACTATATTGCAGGGTAAAACCTCCTAAAAGAAAATCGAAAACAGAGTCGTAAACACATATACTTGCAAACAAACATTAGTCGTGAAATCCCTAGCAACAAGTCACTGGATTTTTCTCTGTCAGCGCGCGTGTCAGCTGCCAAAGAATAGACTTTACTGAAGAAGTGCCCACATGCTGGCAGGGGCCGGCCCACTCTGGCCAGCCAGATACTGCTAGATTGTAATATTTAAGGTCGAATTTCGACCTGTGGTACACAGCTGTGCTGTGGCTCAGTCAGCAACCTCAGAACTCTGAAAAAAAAAAAAAGAAAAAAAAAACCATGCACCTGTTTCACTGTGAATAGTGAATGTAAAGGAAGAAAGGAAAAACTGAAAGCTTGTTCTATCACAGGTATGAGCTGCTATGATACATGAAGAACATTCCATGAAGTATGTTTTAAAACCTTGTTATATCTGAGAGGCTTTAAAAGCCGATTTAACTGTTTCAGGGCAACCGCGGTACAGACGTGGTCTCTGTGAGACTTCCACCTGACCCCAGTTTTAAGTGGTACGAATGTTGTGCATTTAATGTTAAAGGACAGTCTGCAATAATAAAGTAAGTAGCCAACGTGGGTGCCCAGCAGTGCTGAGACCTGGCTGCTCTATTGTAAGCTTTGGAAACACAATTTATGCAACAGATGTCCAGATATGATTCTATTTATGGAAAAAGTTTATATGTGTTTTACAAATGGTTTTACCATCTTATATTAAAATGACCTTTTGACAGGTGTGCACTGTTTTGTCTCCAGTGAGCACATACCATGCGGATTTTATATGTACATCAGTAGTGTGAATCCACTGGCACAGTGTGTGTAAATGCCAGATGTGGTGAGATTTTATCTTATAGATGTGATCAGATAAAATAACTCCTGACAGAAACTGTAAGGAAACCAGCTGAATGTTTGACCTGATGACTGATGTTATATGGTTTATGTTAAATGTATATTCTTTTAATCAATGAATAAAGCATTAAAAAGTGATCATTGAAATATATTTTATTGTATATGAAGCATGAAAACTTCTAGTGTTACATAAACTGCAATAATCCTTATATTGTGTATAATCATATGTTAGCTCCTATTGTCATCTAGGTAGCAAAGCTTAAATTTGAGAATATGTCATAAAAAGTCAAGCTAAATAGTTTGAAGAGCTTTAATTTTTTTTAACTCACTTTGGCAAAATGCAAGCTTAAAAGCAAACAATAGACTAGTTAGCACAAAATCCAAGTGTGGTATTCATTTAGAATACTTTATTGATACAGTAAAACTTAATTTATAGACTCTAAGAACTTCTTATTTTTTAAAATTCCTATGATGGATACAAAAATACTTAAGCGTGCCAGTACGAAATAGTTCATAAACCCCTACGTTGCTTTAGTTTGGCTTTGCCATCTCCATTCTTCGTCGTTCAGACAAATAATTGCCATTTATGAGAAAGAAAAATGGCTTCATTTCCTTCTTCCATCTTTCCTTAATCATTCTAGACACTGCCTCTTCTAGGCGCACAGCCTCATCTTGGAATAATCTGGTGTTCACAAAGAACTGTCATTCATCCTGCCTACTGCTTCCTCTTTAGACATCTAATTCTTTTGAAAAAATCAACATGTTTATGCATTTAAAATACCAAAATAGGACCCAAAATGTATGAAAAAGAAAATCTGTTTATATATATGAGTAGCATTCAAGTGAAGGTTGGTATAGTAAGGCACTAAACTGAGAGGCTCAACATGTTTTCTACTGTACGCTCTGACTCTAATGCCACACAATCACACTCTTCCTTGAGCTTCAGTGTCCTCCTCTGTGAAATGAGGGATTGGACTTGGTTACCTAAAACTGATTCTTCATTGAAAATTTCAACCCTTGTTAGCCTAACAGCTTATAGATATGTACAAGATCATCGTTGAACAAATGTATTAAATATTTTCAAAACATAGCTTTACTAAACTATGAAATATACATATCTAAAATTACTTTCCCATTTCCCCTACCAGTCTAGGAATTAAAAAGTTAGGGATTTGGTGGAGCAGGGCTTGGGAAGGACAGTATGCTTATGGTTGAACATGCAGAATCAAACTAAATTGCTTGGGGCTTATAGCATGAATCAGACTTGATTATGAAGTCAGTACAGTGGTGCTAATGAAAACCCAGTGACCACACCACATGGTCTATATCGATGCTTCCCAACATTTTTCATATCCTGACACAGGAAATATTGTACAGCAAACTGATATAAACTGGAAGAAATTGGAGCAAAAAAAAAAACAAACCCATAATTGAGAAAAATGCAGATTGGGGGAAATATTAAATTTGCATAGAACTTTCAAATAAAATCTTGTCAAATGTTTCAAATGATAACCTCTTAAAACCTAATATTGCTACCAAGTGAGAAACATCTCACAAAAAAATGATTTTTAACTTTTTTTTCCACAACCATTCAAAAACTTACGTAGCTGAAATTATACTTAAGAAATTTAACTGCTCTACATGTAAATGTAGATTTCTTATAATGTGAATTAATTTCAAATTCAAGTAATTTTTGCATTACAAGTATTTCAAACTAATGATGCAGCTCTAATTTGTAGTCTCCCATATGTAACCCTAGAATAGCCACCACCAAGAGTGCAGGTCAGCCACCAACAGAAGTATCTGATTTATATGAAAGCAATTAGGTCTGCAGGGCCCCCTCCTCCCACCTCCAGCTCCCAACCAGGTACATCTGAGGCTTCGCACCTGGACTTCCATATCTTTTCTTTGGACACCTGGAACATACTTCTCCCACAGCTTCATAGACCACCACCACCAGCACCCCACCACCCCAGAATTCAGGTAGCCCAGAGAGTCATCTCTCTGGTACGATCTCCTAACTTAGCTTGCTGGTTGTGGAAAGAAAATGGAAGGTACATTGTGAATAAATTTTCAAAACACCTGAATCATCCTTTCTGAAAGATAAATGAGGGCAAGATAATACCACACTTTGGCAAGATAGAGGGAAACCTGAGTTGCAATTTGAATTGGTATAACCACTTTAGAGAGCAAATTTAGAATATCCTGTAAAGTTGAAGTTGCCTTTGCCCTGTGACCCAGCAGGTTCACTTTAGGAAGTATTCTCTTAAAATTATGTCTTCAATCTTTTTATTCTTGTAGTCTCTAAAAATCCAAAAGGAATTTTGGAAAGCCATGTACTTTTTTGCTGTTTTAAGTTAGACATGTAACATTGGTCATAATCTTAACAGATATAACAAATGTTTAAAATGACCTGTAAACATCGCTTTTAAAAATATAACGGGATCTAAATGACATAGTAATTTGGTCCTACTGCCATCATCCACTTAAAATATGCAATAAGCTTTTGATCATTTGGAAATTTTACAACATTCATTTTCCTCCTTAAATTCATATATTGTGTCAGTTATCCATTTATTGCCTCACCTCTGAATGCACCCTTCAATATATGCTCCCCAATAATGGATATCCTTTAAGTAGTGCACCTTTAAAGTCAACACCATGTTAAGTTTTCTCAACATTAAGGGGCATGGAGAACATGGTAGAAGGAAGAGGCTTTCCTGTAGTTCCCAAGGTAGGCAGCCTAGGTGTGAGGACTTGCAGTGGAGCCTGCCCCAGCCATTGGCCCAGACACTGTCTCTCTGCGGCCTTGCAACCTCAGCCCGACCTTCCTTCAGCCGTCCTGACATGGAAACGAGCTGCTGCATGGCCTATATGCTTTGAAGGGCCCCTGCCTGCACTGGCATGTGGACTTCACTGCCTCCCTGAGTGGCTGTGTGCTGCCCTTGTGATCCCAAAGGTCACACATGGGGCTTGCCACTGCCTGGTTCTGAAGGCCTCTGCATCTCCAGCACCTGGATACCTACTGTACACCCATGCCACTGGTTACTGTTAGCCCGCTCCCTACCTGAAGTGAGTCATTTCCAGCATAAATTCTATTCCTAATTTTTATTTTTATAAACATCAGTGCTAAAAAAAAATCTTTTTCACATAAACAAGTAGAAGAGAAGAGAAAGAGTTTTGGTATTATAATGATGTCGCTTGTTCTTGGAAATCTTGAGCTTATAGGATCAAAAAACACACTGGTTTATCATCAAAAATCATTTTAGATAAGTAATTTGGTTGAAAGTAATCAGTTATTCACTTTCTCAACACAAAGACATTAGTATCTCAAATGGTGTCTTTGAGGGTTCAGAGGTTAGTACAGCTTTATATGATGTAGTATAGTAAAATCAGGACTGGGTGAAAGGTTTGTGTTCATTCTGTAACATGTGAGAAAGGGTAACTGCAAAAGGAGGGTAGGAAAGGAGAATCTGCACCACCTTAGGTTCATCCTTAGGCAGAATAGCTGTGGAAAAGTACACACGGAAGGTGAAATTCTGTGAATTTCCCCAAAAGCATACCTGCATACTACTTGGAAATTCTTTGCATACTCACAAGGGATGTACCCCAGTTTGAAAACTATAGCTCCAGAGAACTATTGTTTACATGACAGACAAATACTAACAGGCTTATTTCCACATTATAATGAAAAAGTAGCAGCAACCTCATGTCCATTAACAGCAAAATGAATTATTGTGGAATATCCATACAGTGGAATACTATACAGCAGTCAAAAGGGACTAACTAGACCTGCATTTATTAACATGGATGAATCTCAAACAATGTTGAATGAAAAAAGTCAACTTTTAAAGGATATATATAATGATACTACTGATGTATATTTTTTAAAGGCTAGTAAAATAAACCTACATATTGTACATAAACATTTAACTAGAAAAACAAAAAACATTCACATCTTCTTCGCAAGAGTGCTTACCTCCAGTGCATGAGAGCAAGAATTGGTATGAGCAGCAGGGCAACTCTGTAACATTTTTCCTTGGAAAAAACAGACATATTAAATTTGTGCTATCTAGGTAGTAAGTAAAAGAGAATTCACAATATTATTTGGTTCTTTCCTCTTTTTAAAATATTTGTAATTTAAAATATCAGTATGATCCAAGTGACCAATAAATGCATGTTTATGGATTGACTTGGTTCATAACCTGGCAGAGTCTAAAATGTGACCAAGGTAGGACAGAATAGTGCCTTTCACTCAGTCACGGAGGAATGCATCATAGTAAACTAAAAAAGGCTTAAACATCTACTGAGAGTTTGAAGACTAGTTCAATTGTAGGTACGAAAGTTCTACAAAGTTTTTAATATATCATTGCAGTTGACTCTATTATTTCAATTTAAAGCATTATTGTCATTAGAGTAATAATTTAATATGGGCATTATATAAAACAACCTCAGCTATCTGGAGTGTAGCCAAGTATCCAGAAGTAAGTATAAAAGACTTGTGGGGCTAGATTATTCCCCGCAGAAATACTTAAAGGTGTCACATTCCGAAGAGCCAACCACTTCCTTTTAGCTCACTTACTCTTCTTATTTTCAGTATAATATCAATAAGCCTGTTTGATTTCTCAGTCTATAATAGATTGGAAGTAGAAGGAAGGAGTGACTGTGAAAGGCCTAGAAGTTTACACACCTGAAAAGAGAACATGCCTAATCTTAAACCATTTGTGTTGTAACTTGAAACAGACTTAAACACCCTTATAACAAGACTGAAATATATGTAAATGATAAATATTTGTAATGACCCTGTATCAGTGGGAAAATACATTATTTTTAGTATATCTGTGTAATAAGTTAATGGAACATTTACTACATTTTAGAAATATTTTCACGCAAGATGGTTAAAAGTTGGTGTTTAAAAGAATGGACTTTAGTTAATCAGGGAATAGTCACACTGGAAAAATTAGCTAAGAAACATGACCGACGCGCACTGAATATTCACTGTGTGCCGAGCACAATTTTAACCACTTCGCAATAGTTATTTAATTCTCACAGCAATCCTTCAGGACATATCATCTGTATTTCATATATGAGGAAACTAGACACGAAAGGTTAAGAATCTTGTCCAAGGTCATAAAACTAGTAAGTGGTAGAGCAAAATTTAAACCCAGATAAAAATGGACCCCTATATAAACGACCCTTTATCCTGCCACTCTTAAATATTATAACTATACAGTTGTAGTATTAGGCAGATAATACTGTTTTTCAACTTAGTTTTTCATTAAAGTCCCATAATCTCTATGTACCAGTATTCTTGCTGTATTTCTTGAATTGTGTTAACTGCCTTTGATATAGTTCAGTGTGTATGTGTGTGTGTGTGTGTGTGTGTGTGTGACTAATTTTATTGAATCACAAAGCAACAGAATGATCGAGTAGGTATATAAATTTGTGTAATACATAAAAACGTGTATGTGGAAACATTGAAAATATAAATGTGCTACATAATCTAATGTATGTGTATAATTTCATTCTAATTTTTAATTAAAAAAAATTAAATAGTTGGTATATGGTTAACCTACCTAATGGCAAGAGACAGGCCAGATAATTGTAAAATCAGAATAGTAGCTACCTTGTCATTATAATTATTTCTGAAAGCTAAGAACTCTACTTACCCGGGATGGTATGCTGTTAGAGATTTTCAAGTGGTTGGAATATATGTAATTTTTGTCCTTTATAAACATTACCTTAACTATGCTAATGGACCTTACAAAAAGCTTTAAAAGGCTAGTTGATCAAGATGCAGTTTTGGCTTAGCCAGAGGAATTAGTCAATCAATCAATCAATCAATCAATAAAAGGCATCCAAATCAGAGAGGAAGAATACTGTGTTTACATATGACATGACATCATACAGATGTTCCTCAACTTATGATGGGTTATATCCTGATAACCTCCATCCTAAGTTGAAAATATTTTGAGCCAAAAACGCATGAAATACACCTATCCTACACCAAGCATCATATCTACGCCTACCCTACCTTAAACATGCTCAGAACACTAACATTATTTAGCCTACAGTTGGACAATCATCTTAAGTTTCACCTAAAGAATAATTGCCTTCCTCTTCCTGTAACCAGAAGTAAGAGACACAGTCAGGCATTTTGTAGACATGATAGGATGCAAACACAAAACATATCCAAAAAACACCAGCAACACTGTACACGGTAGAGTATTGCTTGTTTACCCTTGTGATCATGTGGTTGACTGGGAGCTGTGGTCACTGGCACAAAGAGTATGGTACCACATATTGCCCAGGAAAATATAAAAATTCAAAGTACAGTTCCTACTAAATGTTTATTGCTTTTACACTATTGTAAAGTCGAAAAATCATAAGTTGGGGACTGTGTATACAGCCATGTGTTACTTAACAACAGGAATACATTCTGAAAAATGCAGTTAGGCGATTTAGTCATTGTGTCAATAACAGAATGTAGTTACACAAACTTAGATGGCACTTTTATACGACTGGCAGTGCAGTTGGTTTATTTATACCAGCATCACCACGAACACGAGTAATGCATCACTAAGATGTTAGGGCAGTGATGAAATCACTAGGTGACAGGAATTTTTCAGCTCCATTATCATCTTATACACGGTCCAGCATTGACCAAAATGTCATTATGTGGCACATGACTATATTACCCTTGACTATACCAAAAAA
Source organism: Pteropus medius (assembly GCF_902729225.1). NCBI lineage: Eukaryota > Metazoa > Chordata > Mammalia > Chiroptera > Pteropodidae > Pteropus > Pteropus medius. The sequence continues at coordinate 14,900,823 of NW_024354911.1, forward strand.
AAAAAAAAAAAAACTGTTAGAACTAAGAAATAAATTCAGCAGAGTTGTGGGATACAAAATTAATATACAATAATCAGTTGCATTTCTAAACACTAACAACAATCTATCCAAAAAAGAAATTAAGAAAGCAATCTCATTTATAATAGCATCAAAAATAAAATACTTAGAAATAAATTTAACCAAGGAGGTTAAATCAATGAAATCCCAGACAAGAAAAAGGAGTTCGTCATCACCAAATCAGTACTACAAGAAATGTTAAATGGACTTCTTTAAGAAGAAAAAAAGATAAAAAATATGAATAAGAAAATGGTAATAACTATATACCTATCAATAATTACTTTACCTGTATATGGATTAAATGCTCCAATCAAAAGACATAATGTGGCTTAATGGATAAGAAAATAAGACCCTTACATATGCTGCCTACAAGAGATTCACTTCAGATCAAAAGACAGACGCAGACTGAAAGGGATGGAAAAAAGATATTCCATGCAAATAAAACAAAAAAAAAAAAAGCTGCAGCAGCAACACTTATAGAAGACAAAATAGACTTTAAAATAAATGCTACAACAAGAAACAAAGAAGGATCCAATAATTCCAACTTCTAGGTGTTTATCCAAAGAAACCCAAAACACTAATTGAAAAGACATATGCATTTATGTGTTCGTTGTAGCATCATTTACAATAGCCAAGATACAGCAGCAACCTAAGTCCATCAATAGATGAATGGATAAAGAACGGTGGTACATTTATACAATGGAATATTAGTCATAAAAAAAGAATGAAATCTTGCCATCTGTGACAACAGATAGATCTAGAGGGTATCATGCCAAGTGAAATAAGTCAGAGAAAGACAAATACCATATGATTTCACTTATATGTGGAATTAAAAAAACAAAACAAAATTAATGAATAAAAACAAACTCATAGATACAGAGAATTTTGATGGTTGTCAGATGGGAAGGAGATTGAAGGGCTGGGTGAAAAAAAGAGGAGGAATTAAGAGGTACAAATTAGTAGTTATAAAATAGTCACGGGGATGTAAAGTACAGCATAGGGAATACAGTCAATAATATTGTAATAACTATGTATGGTGTCAGATGCATACTAGATTTATTGAGGGATCACTTCTTAAGTTATATAATTGTCTAATCACTATGTTGTACATCTGAAACTAATTTAATATTGTATGTTAACTGTAATTGAAAAATAAAAGTTAAAAAAAAAATCAATGAAAAAAAACTGAAGAATACAACAGCACCACAGGGGACTGGTTTGGAAATGGGACTTTACCCAAAACCAGAATAAGAGCCATCCCAGGAATTTTGCTGGAATTTTCTAAATAATGGTTTCTAATGGTTTCTCTCCCCTCCTGAGATTGTAAACACTAAATACCATGTAAGTCTGGAAATGCTGCCACTACAGTGAAAGATAATATACCCGAAAATGAAACTAAGAAAGAAGAGAGGAGAGATTAGAAAAGACCATGTTTCGATGATATAATTTAAGCCATTAGATATAACTGTGAAACCCTGAAATACTTAGTTACAGAAACCAATATTACTCCATTTATTTTTCTCAAACTGGTTTGAGCTGCATTTCTGTCTTGTAAGCAAGAAACCTATTATAAGATAATAAGCTTAACTGCTCTTTATAGACAATTATCACGAAGCTCTTATGTGTAGCATCAAAAAACCCACCATCTCTTCTATAGCACTCATATCGAATTGTCAAAGTAGCTATTTTGAAAGAAACAGGCTTAGCTTGCAAAAGTTAGAAGGCTAGCTGTTTTTCTAAATAGACTCATGGTGAAACCTGAATCACACTTACAGGAGTAGACTAAAGATCACTGACCATACTCACAAAATAATTTCATAGCATCTAAGCATGTGTACAAATTGACTGGCTTTTTAAAAAAAAGTCACTCTTCCCATAAGCAGCCTGAGGTGACCTCTGAAAATGGTTTGCTATTCACTTGACCCAGAAAACCACAAAAAAATCATGCAAATCAAGGTCTAAATCTTTATGCTCACTTTAAGAACACTCATGAAACTGCCCAGGTCATATCCAGAAAGCCACCAAGTATCTGAAGGATGTCACTTTACAGAAGCAATGTGTGCCATTCCATCGGGAGTTGGTAGGTGTGCCCAGGCCAAACAGTGGGGCTGAATGCAGGGTTGGTGGCCCAAAAAGAGTGCTGAATTTTTGCTACACATGCTTAAAAATGCAGAGAGTAATGCTGAACTTAAGGATTTAGATATAAATTCTCTGATCACTGAGCACATCCAGGTGAACAAAGCTCTCAAGACACGGAGCAGAACTCACAGAGCTCATGGACGGATTAACCCTACCCGAGCTGTCCCTGCCACAGTGAGTTGATCCTTACTGCAAAGGAGTAGACTGTTCCTAAATCAGAAGAGGTTTCACAGAAGAAAAAGATATCCCAGAAGAAACTGAAGAAACAAAAACTTATGGCCTGAGAGTAAATTCAGCATCAAATAAATGCTAACAAAAGTTTTAAAAAAAAACAAAAAAAAAGTCTATATTTTTCCTACCATCCTCGTTCCAAAGAATGTGATTTCCTTTCCTCTTAACGACCTCAAATTCTGGCCGTAGACTCTTTCAGAAATATATTCCTAAAAAATCATCCTAAATTCAGGGGGGTGGAGGGAAGTATACACACACAGATATTATACTATCATATATAATTCTTTATAAATGCTAAAAAATAAAGGAAAATGATTAAGTGTTCAGCGAGAATAGTCAAGTAAACCGTATTCACAAAATGAAAAGTTAGACAACCATTAAAAATGAAGTTTACAAAGACTACATGAAAATTACTTATATTAGATTAAGAAAAAAATTATAGACACATAATCACAATACAAAAGATACTTGAAGGATAAAAGGCTTGAAGGAAGTACAACATAAAACAGAAAAAGTGATTTCGTTTTGGTAGATGACCCTGGCTTGATTTTTTCTTCTACTTTTGGCCATTTTCTAACTTTTCTTATAGGACCATGTATTATTTTTCTGTTTTAAAAATTATAAGATCAATTGGAGGGGAAATTGTCCAACCAGGACCAAGAAGTATTCTTCCTTGAAATGTTCAAGCCTATTGCATATCAGTCCAAAATAACACTCAGTTCAATATCTTGAACTTTGAACTGTCCCTTCAGATGGTGGTAACAGCAACAATAGAAAACTTAAGCTTCGAGATGGCAAACTAAACACGTATTTACAACCTGCCCCTCCAAGTCCCACTAAAACAAACACAAAGAAAAGCTCAAATAGACCCCGTAACACTGAAAAGAATAAAAGAGGTCACCAACAGGTAAGGTTTCAAAAGTTTATAAGGGATAGAAGGAACAGATGGGATTAGGTCGGAGGATAAAATAGGATAAAATAGGTAGAAAAAGCTGCAGCCCAGAACCTGTTATTAGGGGCTGGGAATCAGTCTGCATGATAGAACCTAGAGCTGGGCTCAGGGCTAGTTGGTATATTGTGTACAAGAGTGATGTATGAGGTGAAAAGAGGGAGATTGCTTGAAGGTCTGCATACAAAATGACTAATAGCTGGTACCACCATTCCCCTGCCACAACTTCAAGCACAAAGCAGTGAGCCAGAATTTGCCTCCAGCTAAAATATTAGATATTCTCTAAAGAAATTAAACTGTTTGGAACAACCAAAACCTTCTACTGTGAATGGTGGTATCCTAGATGAAGCCCTTCTCACTCTGGTATCTGGAGGGCTTTACAGCCTGTCAGCTAATTTCAGATCTGCTCATCCTAAGGCAAAGCCTGTCTGTCACAGATTCCCTGTCTCCACCCACTCCCGCCCACCCCGCACACAAAGATTCTGAATCCTCACTCAGGAAAGAGATCTAACAAGAACAATGTCCTTCTTACATAAAGGTATAAACTAGAATACATGATTCGATCTGATAATGAATAATATTTAAATAATGATAATGCTATAATTGCTATTTGCTGATTTTCAAATTTTAGATCAACTATGGACCAAGTACAGAAGATAGGTTATGCCTGTAGGCATAATACTATTAGCAACTTTGAAAATATAAACATATAGCTAAAAGAAAATCGGATTTTGGCCAACGTAGGGCAAGAGGGGAGGTGGATTAAAGGGAAGGAGTACTAATAGAGGTTTATATATATTAAATTTACAAAGGTAACAATAGAAAACTTTAATCTGGATAAATATCAAACATGAAGAGGAAAAGAAATGGGGATAGGAATAGTATAAGTACGTTTAATCCTAATTTTTCATCTTAAGGAATCAACACATAAACTGATAAATTTAATAAAGCAAGTTGATAAATCAGAGATTAGTGGTATAGCATATCTTCCAAAATTCTAAAATCACAGAATTAAATATGGAAAAAGAGTTAAAAAAAAAGAAACTAACTAGGAAGTGTAACTGAAGTTAAGGAGTAAATGAAGAAAACTTGCTGTTCATCCTAAAATACTATTATCTGACATATTCCCACTTGGTTATATTACTTTAATAAAAATATCTTTTAAAACTAAATATGTTCATTTGTTCTGAAACCCCAGAGTATTTTAAACCGCTCAGCCCATATCAAGTCTTGTCTTCCACTGTTCTTTCATTCAATGCTCTCCCCTTGCCTCTTCTATGAATTTGCTTCCTGACTTTATTACCATCTATCATGTTTGACTTGTCTTCTCCTCTCTCCTTCTCTTTTGTCTTAAGCCAAGACAGGTCTCTCCTATCCTAGGGCAAAAAAAAATTTTCACTTGATTGGAATGTTCTGCATCATTCCTCTTCTGTTTCTCTTCTTCCTTTCACTTTCCAACTTAAAAAAAAGTAGTCTTTATTTCCTTCCTGAAATCTGGCCTTCAAACACCAAGTGTAATGATGCTTTTATAGTCCTCATTCTACTTTGTATTTTATTCAAGCATTTCACATGGAGCTTTTCTTTTTCGCCTCTTTTTCTAAGGCACAGGTAAGAATAGAGAGGGAGCAGAAATACCTCACAAGAACAATGTTCCAAAGAACACCTGGGGAAATGCTGGCATGAAGCGTTCCAATTACAAATGCATCACTGCGTTGTTCAGGAATATTTAATCTGCCTTTTGGCACTGAAGAAAAAATCCACATAAACAGCTAAAAACAACCAACCTCTCAACATAAGTGTTGTAATATTTATTAGTCTTTCATAATCAGATTAATGTGCAAGAAGACTAATAAAATACAAACCTGAGTGAAGGAAACATTCTAAAGACACTAAATCCAAAGCTAAAAACGATGACACACTGCCTCAATACAGTTACCCTACAGTAAATCTCAACATTCCCCACTAAAAACAGTACATATGTTATAAATGAAGAGAAATAAAAAATAAAATTGTACAGGAACTAGTGAATGAACTAAGAAGAGCCAAATTCTAAAACTTACCATTAGCAATATCCTGGTTTTCTTTAAAATATAATCAATTTTGGCTTTTAAAAGTACATTAATTTGTTACGTTGGGTTATTCATATCTGCAAGAAATAGGGCCTATTTTTTGGTAAGATAATTGAAAGGGGAAAGACCCATATAAAGCACTGGTTGTGAGCCTCAAAGTTAGTGGGAGAAATTTTAAAAACTAACTAAAAGAGCCATACTTATGGAAAAACTACCTGATTTTATTATCAATGCCAAACAAGTTTTTAAATCAATTAAAATTTATTTAATTTGCATAAAATTACTTTCACATTTGTCTATAACCATAGTCAATACAGTTCTTGGAATAAAGACACAGCCTTTGGAGTTTAAAACGTCCCCAACTGCAAGATTACATATAGAAAACTCCTATTATTGTTTATGTGATAGTGGATTTGTTAATCAAATTAAAATAATTATACTATCTAGAACAAAATAAAATGGAAATAATTTACTCATAAGATTCATATTTAAATCATCTTTATTTACAAAATACTATCCTGAGAATTATAATTCCATTAAGCTTCAATTTGAGCAAAAGTATAATCACTTAAGTAACTGCAGTTACTTAAACTGAAAATGAAAGAGATGTCAAAATTACTTCTGAAGATAGATCAAAAATATTGTCAAGTTTCTTGCTGTGGTTCTGGATTTTCAGTAGTAGGCTCATTTGAAGGCGGAATCAAACCTGAAGGGAACTCACTCCTATTTTCAGGATGTGGGAGCGGGGGAAAAAATCCAGCTCTTGGGGGAAGATAATGAGGAAAACTTCTCGGTGAATAGACATTTCTCACTGTTCAAAGAGATTGGTAAAAGACATTTTTTAACTTTAAGCACCTGTACTGCAGTCCTAATAAATCATTAGCATTTAACTTCCAGTACCTATCTTCATATTCAAAAACTGATACTAGATTACTCAAATTAACAAATGAAATTTTACAACACTGAGAAAAATATGCTTTCTTCAACTATATATTTTTAAATATCATTAATTTTAGAAACAATTTGTCCTGAGAAAATCTAACATCTTAACACTTTTTTAAAAATTATTTCAAACTACACAAAGTTTTTTTAAGTTTTCATGTAATGTAATTTTCACCAGACTTAAAATTCAGATCAGTAATTCCCAGTTCTAATTTGATATTATCCTAAAACATTCACAATTATATCAAACACCATCTTAAAATTTCCCAAACAAAATTCATTTTAATTCACCTTAAACTTTAAAATAGAGGAGAAATGAGTGAAGGAATGACCACATCAGGCAAATAATAGGCTTCTGCCTAAAGTTTGTTAACCATCTACTTATTCCGCAGAAACCTATAGTTCTAAATGGCAATATATAGATATAAAAGCAATAAATTATTCCACTTTTCTGATGTGAGGCCATGAAAGAGTTTCAATAAATTCAACAATTAGTCCAAACATGGTAAATATATTTTAGGTTTTAAATAAGTAGGACTGCATGAGAACTACTTAAGAAAAGGATGTTAAAAAATTCTTTAGACAGTAATTTTAATGCTAAAATAGAAACTGTAATAATTTTTAGTCACGGACATAGTAACAAGTTTCTACCAAATAAGATACAAATAATTTCAGTCTTAAGACTGCTGCAAAAAGCCAACGATTTTCTTGACAAGTGAACTACAGAAATAATTCCACATATTGAGATAAATCAAGATGAAGTCTCATTACAGTCTACTGATGACTGGCCACCTTCCCAATTTGGAAAAGTAACGGTACACTCACAGATGGTGAGAAAAATTTTCCACTACTATATTACTACATGAATAGAAAATAGAATTAATATCTTTCTTTTATTCTACAAAACACATATTAAGTTAAAAAAGAAAAGAAAAAGGCATACTTGCAAATGGAGGAGGTGGTGGGCCAGGAAAGTCCCTTGGAGGAAAATAATCTCGGGAAGCTCCATACATGCCTCCTGGGGGAGGTGGAGGAAAAGGAGGGCCTCTTCTCACGTACGGGCCTCTTGTGTCCATTAGAAACAACGGACCTCTGATTGGAGGAAACGGTGGAGGAACAAAGCCAGGCCCAGCTGCTTCATTTTCAGTGGGGAGAGCTGAATCAGGCACATTTAAATTCTATAACAAATTGACATATAGCAGTCACTAAAACAAGAGCAAATTCTGTAATTATTTTCCTGAAATCTTAGGCTTAGAAGAAAGCCCCCTAGGCATCTAGGCAGGAAGCACTCTACAGTAGTCTTAAAAAGGCTCCAGAGAAAGATTCAAACAGTTTTCTACATCAGACAAATTTTTGCCATCACAAATTTTTATTACCTCAACAGAAAACAGCTTTAACCAACAAAGTAATATTTTGACAAACGATATAACACAATAGTCCAAAAGTACCAAAATACATTCTTTTATCAAGCATATACTAAAAAAAGAATGCTTATGTTTATATTTTCAACATAAAATGAGGTGACCAAAACCAAAATTACAAACAAAGTAACAAAAATATACTTTAAAACATTTAAATAAAAATCCAATGGGGAAAATTCGAAGTCTTATTTAACTATAGTAAACTAACTCAAGCCTCTGGTTTGTTGATAGGTTACAGTCTGTAAATTGTACCTGATCACCATCGGGTACAATCCAGAAAAGAAACAGCTATAATGCTAAGTAGGAAGTATATTTGCCAAAATGAAAGAAACAGCTTTATATCAAAAACTAGATGGCTAGCTAAACTTCTATTCTAGTAAACCAAGAGTTCAGAAGTCTCCTGGAAAAAAGATAAAATTCCACTTTCAATACTTACACCAAGATCATCTTTGCTATCATTTCTACTGGATTCCATTTCTGAAGACACTGGCTCATCTAGACATAAAAGTTAAATCGTTAAAAATACATGACTTATAAATCCATTCCTAGAATAGCTCCAGATCACAAAGGATATTGATACTTTCCCACTCCCCTTATCAGCACATAAATCGGCTTGACACCAGCAACTTGCATTAGGGCCACAAGAACAGCTTGAGGTCCCTGAAAATTATGACAGACTCAAAGTTCTGCAAAGGCATTTGGCAGTGATTTCCCAAGCTTGTTCCCAGGCAATCCTGCTGCAAGTAGCATCATAAGGAGACTTCTAGGAGGTAACATTCCTTTTCATCCTTCCTTTCTTTCCTTCCTTCATTTTTCTCCAGCCTTATGTCCTTTCTATTCTACCTCCCACTCTCCCTCTCCTCTTTTGCTCCTTCTTTTCCTCTCATCCTTCCTTCCTTATTTCTCCATCAGGTAGCATAGACTAGTATTTAAATTTAGCCACTGTTTCTGAATGTTCCTGAACTTTGTTATCACCAAGAACTGTTCGATCTCTGAGAATATTCCAGCCCTAGATTAATCCAACTCTCTGCCTCTCCTCTGCCTATACCTGAGCCACTTAGCACTTCTGTGGGTAAAATATACCAGAGTCGTGCAGACTGGCATCACACTAAAGGCTGACAGATCTCCAGCCAACTTCCAGATGCCTACTGCCTAGCTTTCCTTCTGTATCTTCTATGCCAGTTTTCTCCTCAGCAATTTCAAACCTCTGTTCTCCTACAAGCTACTATACCAGTCACTTAAAAACTAACTCCCTTAACTCTTTGTAATCAAACATATAACGGCAACCATATTACTATGATCTTTCCTCCTATTATCATGGAAAAGCATCCTTCCAGACAATCTATAACCCAAATTCTGTGCTCAGATCTCTCCCTCCAGCTTTCTCAGAGATCTTTCTCTGTGTTTCCTTCCCTCCTTCCCTTCCGCTAGACCCGTCCTATCAGCAAGTCTCTCCCAACTACTATTTAAAAATGAGACAGAAAAAGAGAATCTCCCTATAGCTACCTCTCTCCTTCAAAATCAAGAATTGTTCTATACATATTGCTCAGAATCCCTCCCATTCTGATCTCATTACTATAATGTATTTGCAACATCAACTGCTCCACTAAAATTATTTCCCCAAGATCAAAAACTGTCTCTTTGTTTGCTAAATTAAAACAGACACTTTTATAATCTTTATATTATTTCTCATCATTGTTGACTATTCTCCCCCTTTTTAAATCCTCCCAGCCTTTAATTTCTGCAATGGTATCCTCCTTTCTCTCTCTCTCTACTTCTTAGCTGCTCTTTCTCAGTCTCTTTGGTGGGCTTCACTACCTCTGACCATTCTTAAACTGTGGTCTCCTCAGAGTTCTATCCTCGGCCCTATTCTCCTCTCATTCTCTCTTTGAGAAATCCCAACTACTCTTACAGCTTTAATTTGATGTATACTACTAATGACTTCCAGATGTGATTCAGATCTAGCTATTTCCCCTAGGACTTAAAAGCTTGAACTGCCTATCTGAATTTTCATGCAGCTGTATCACAGGTGCTGCTAATTTTCTAAGTTCGAAATGTAACTCACAATCTTTCCAGTCAAACTTTCTGCTGCTCCTTGTTCCTCACCTCAGAACAATGAATGGCCCAGGTGCCACAGCCAGGAACCCGGGTATCAACCAAATTCCTTCTTCTCCCTCACTCCCACATGCATTAAATCCTAAATCCTCCCAATTCTATTTTCTCTGTCTGTTTACATTTATCTATATCCTCTGTAAATCATCACCATCACTCAAGTAGATTCCTATTATAGTCTCCTAAAAAGTTACCCTGCCTCCAACCTTGACCACTCTCTCCAAACTATTCACCATAATACAATCACAGTAATTCCTCTAAAATGCGTATCTTGATTACATTCTTGTTTGAAAGCCTTTATTGTGCTCCCTTTTCCCTGCGAATAAGTCCAAATTTCTAAACTGGTCTGCAAGACCCTGAAAACTCTCTGCCCCTCTTCACTACTTGTTTCAGTATTCCTTGACTCATGCTCCATGTTGCAGCCATAATTAATTAGGCACTCTTAACACTAAATCTTTAAAGATGCTATTCTCTTCTCCTAGAACATGATCACCATCATTTTGGTCTAGCTAATTCCTCCTTTAATTTTCAGCTTATATGTCACTACCTTCAAAAAGATTTTGGCTATCCCACATTCAAAACACTAACACCTCATCTTCATGAATGCCCCATATGCTCCCATAACATTTTGTACTTATTACTCTTGTCATTATGTAATGCAACTGCCTACAGACCTTTACTAGACCTCAAGGTATAAAGGAATGCTGAGCCCTTGTTCACCACTGAAATACAGCAACTACTATAATGCCTGTCATACAATAAGCATTCTATAGACATTTAGTGAATCAGTGGCTAGGTCCACCATCCTCTCATTTCAATAAAATACGGGGCTCTGGAGTCAGACAAACATGGGTTCAAATCCTGCCTCTAGGCCTCCTGAGCCACGCTTCTCTTGCTCAGGCCCACTTCCACGTTTGGAAGTGTACTTTCCTTTCTAATAAAGCTTTTCTTTTCTGCTGTAAAAAGGAAAGAGAGGGAGGGAGGGAGGAGGAGGAGGAACAACAAAGGAAAGGAAAGGAAAGGAGAAAGGAGAAAGGGAGGAGGAAAGAAAGGAAGGAAAGGGAGGAGGAAAGGGAAGGGAAGGGAAGAGAAGGAAGGGAAGGGAGGAGGGGACTGGTGGGAGGAGGGAGGGGAGGGGAGGGAGGAGAGGAGAGAGGAGAGGAGAGAGAGGAGAGGAGAGAGAGGAGAGAGAGGAGAGGAGAGGAGAGGAGAGGAGAGGAGAGGAGAGGAAAGGAAATATCCTGCCTCTGATACTTTCTACCCTGAGATCTTGAGCACATTTTTGAGCCTTGGTTTCTTCATCTATAAAATGAAGATAATAGTGTCTACTTCATAGGTTCATTGTGAAGATTAAATAAGATATTCACTTTCATTCAATAAATGCTTATGACCACCAGTGCTAGTCAATGTGTTTCAAGCATATCTTTCACCATTCTTTTCCGTGTAAATATCACATATTGACAAACCAAATAGTAATGTTACGTTTAAACAGAACTTTTCAATTCACAAAACCCTTCCACACACATTATTAACTCACTTGATCATAAAACTTGTCAAGTGATTAATATCTCAGTTTTATAGCCATTATCCATGACTCATGCTGTTTTTTTTGTTTTTGGTTTTGGTTTTGCTTATGCTCTTCATTATTATTGGCACAGACCCCTGCCTCTCAACTAATTTTTCAAATTCCCTCAAAAGTACCTCAGATGGTACCTCCTTCATAAAGTTTTCCCTGATTCTTCAACTAGATGAGAGTTCTCACTTTCTGTGACACAGCATATTCTCTAAAAGGACTTGTTATTCTGACCAGTATTAAAGATAAATATCTTTTTCTCCTACTTAATTATTCATATAATTATAATAATACCTTAGTATGTTGTCTGCCATGTCATGTAGGGCATCTTCTAAACAAGAAGCACTTAAAAATTATCTGCCTAATTGGATACTGTTCAATTATCAAAAAAAAGGATATGTAAAAAATGTTAAATAGCACTAGTTTATAAACAGTGCAATTATACATATATTTTCATTCTGTTAAGCTTGAATTAATGAGAAAATAATTTCAAAAGACTAACAGAAACAATTAATTTAATTATGACTAATTAACAGAAATCCAGACAATAGGTATGCTTCCTTCTTTGCTCATTATTCAAAAAAGATTTTCTAAATTCTATGTATTTCAAACAAATGATGCTTTCCTCCCAAACATATACACTCTCCTGAGGAAAATTCTACTAATAAATTTATATTAATTTTCTACTTATGTTTTAATCTTTTTATAGTCTTCATGTTCTCATTTTTGATTGATACATTGGATATATATATATTTCCCAACTTCAGTGGCTTGCTATGAGATGGTTTAAGGAAAGAGTGCCTGACAAAATAGTAGGTTTTCAGTTAATGTTAGTTAAATATATCTAAGTATGAAATGTTTAAATAAGATAACTGATTAAATCAGCAACAGAGCATGTACCCAAATTATTTTTCTGGTAGATTTTCACATGCCCTTTCACATTCGCCTAAATTTCCCTGATTACTAAACAGGATATATGTACGTGGACTAGAAAAATTAGAAAAATAATCATGGAACGCAGCAAAATTTCCCATCATAGGAACATAAAGTAAATCCATTACCAAGGTGCCCAAACCAATCACCAACATTTACATAGATGCCATGGATGTGTACAATATAATAAGAAAGATAAAACCAGGAAGGTTTTGGGAAAGAGATTTTGGCCTTAAGAGATACTAGAAATAGCAATTTTATTATCTTTTATTCAGCTTTTAATTCTTTATTGCCACCATTATGAAAAAACTCATACATACACACAAACTATTTCTTACCCACTTTATCCAGTGATGGCATATTAAAACTTCTGAGTTCTGCTGGTCCAGATAGTCTACCAGAATTAGAATAAAATCTGTCTTGCCTCTGCAGAGGAAGCGTTGGATCAGGATATGGTTGGCCTAGAAAACAAGTTTTAAAATATTTTCAGTAGTATAAAAACAAATCAAGTTTACTTAAGCTTAATTCAGTGAATGCAGACATTTCTCTTGCTTCCTAAATGACAATGACCAATATTCTTGGTAGACAATAGTAAATAATTTTAGGAAAATTACATTTTGTATTCAAGGCAATAACCTTAATTGCTTTTGTAGCAAAGACAAGTATAATATTCTAAAAGTCCTGGATTTTAAAAGTTTAAATTACTATGTGTAAATTAAAATATATGAATAGAATTAGTTATATATATTCATTTAACTTTCAATTTTAATAATGGTAGAAAGAAGTGGATACATCAATATATCAGAAAAGACTGAAAAAGATAGCTATAACAAAGAAAGAAAAAATAGAATATGTTGTCAGCATAGCAAGAAATTTAGCAGAACAATGATAAAAGAAATGGTCACCATTTCTTTCAGGGGTCATCAGTGATCAAATTCTCAGTAACTGAAATATTCTGGAAATTTAGCATCTCTCCAAAACTAAAGGGGAAGATCTCTGACACAACAGATGAATGAAAAGTTCACAAGCTCAGATTAAGGACATCTGGATAGATGTCAATTTGGTCACAGACTCTGACTCAGGTACTTCTATAGCCACCGTCTTTTGTCCGCAGGGGTCATTTAAGATGACAAAAGGGTCATTCCTGGGTTCCTGTAGATCTCATCACTCTTGAAAAAAAAAAAAACAGGTAGTCTATCTCATCTTTGATAGGAGTTGGCAGACTTTTGATAGATTAAGTATGCAAATGTCCAACTCCAAAAATATAGGAAAGGCTGAAGGGGGTGAATTGTGTGGCTCTCTCCTATCCTTACAGGTATAGAGAAATAGCCCCACCTTCCATAACTGTCTTAGTGGTTCTTAATGTGAGCTCCATACAATGTTTGAGATGTCACTCATCTGATTCTGTCCCATGAGACCTTACTGACACACCTCTCTCACACAAAATGAAGAAATCACCTGGCATCAACCAGAGTCAATAGAGAGACATTTTAATGAGCTCCCAAGGGTCAAGGGACTTCGGAGAAGATCCAGACAGTCTAAATGGCTTGAAAGCTCATTTCCTTCCCCTTTCAAAATCTTAGCAAAGAGCTGTCTCAATGAGTCTGAAATAGCCCGTGGAAGAAAAGGCCAACACCAAGCACTAAGATCTAAATTGGAGTGTTTTTTGTGGAATATTAGTACCATGACTCCTGAAGGGGGGCGGGGGGAGGGGAGGATCTAAACTGAGTTTTCTCTTTCTTTTCAAACATAGAGTTAATTAAATAGCAGAGTTGGGCAAGGGGATAAAAATGGGGAAACCTGAAAAATCTCACAACTCTTTCTTAATCAGGTCTCAGAAATCATATCATTATTTTGCTTCTAAAATACATCTACACAATATCAGCAACTTCAGAAATACAAAATTTTGCTATAAGCTTACTATTTTATTAATCATATACCGTGTTGCTCTCCACCGGTATATGATTTTGTGCCAGGCACAAATGACACAAAATTGACTTTGATAACAGTTTCTGCTCTTATAGTGTTATGATGATGAAAACAAATACATAGTGCAATCAATGCCCCCTTTTCCCATTTAAATAAAAAAAAGTGCAGCTCGCTGCCAGCGTTCATTTAACATCACACATAGGAAGGCTATGTTTTCTAGGATTTGACATTTTCAGCGATCGAACTACTAAAATCAAATGCTATCAATAGAGTGATGTCATTTGTCTCCAAAGACTATCAATATACTAGAGTAATGCAAAAATAATAATAAAAGCGAGATATTTCATGGCAAATTTTGGGGGTAAGGTTAGGACTGTAATCCATGAGTTATCTCTGGGTAAACACTGCAGCCACAAGCATCCCCAGTGAGAACTCTCGGGGCAAACAGGAAATGCGTTAATAAAGGGGCATACAAATAATGAGTGGTGGCCTATCGAATTCTGATTGACAGAATGAGAAATGGTGCCACACATACACATACACATATTGAGATACACAATGTAATAAGATGAAGTATGGGGAAGGCATATGACCAATGAAAGGGTGAAATATAGAAAATAAAAACACAAATGAGTTTTTCCTTTTTTACCTTTGTTTTCTACCACCCTTATAAGAGAAAAGAGATGGTTAGGAAAAATGGAAGAAGGAAAAGGATTGGGGGGAAAATGAATAAAGGATGGGAATAAGTGTACAGGGCACTGTAGAGTAATTTTATAAACTGTAAATTGGAACAAAATTCAAGATGACTAGTTTAAACAAAAATGCTGTTCATCTCTCTTCATTCCATAATAAATCTTGGACTGCAATTGTTCTCTGAGTACCTACTTTAAGAATTTGGGGTTCTATCACATTACAGGAACATCAACATGGTTGAACACAAAATTGTACAAATTGATAAAAAGTTAGAATTTTTCTAGGTTCAATACTTGTTACTAATCAAGTACAATAAGCATATTCACTTAAATTAGAATGTGAAGAAATAGTTTAATGATGGAGGAATATAAATGGAATGAAAAGGAACATTTCCAGAAAGTAGTTGATAAAAACAGTAATAAGAATAGGTTATGAATATGAAATAAAGAGACCAACTGTACAGAAAGAATGTCTAAGAAACAGACCTATGCAAATATGGGCATTTAGGATAAAAGTGGTATTTCAAATAGATTCAAATTGATGAACTAACATATAGTATGAAAATAACTGTCTAACCGGTAGAGAAAAAAATAACTCCTCACACGAAACACTAAAACAAAAATAAAATCTTTAAACATCAAAACAAAATTTTAAATTTTTAGAAGAAAACAAAAATTTTTTTTAATCTAGGGATAGGCCTTAAACAAAACAAAAATTCTATAAAAATAAAGATGGGCTAACTTATCTATAACAAAATTTGAAACTTATATATAACAATAACATCCATAATCGAGAAAATATTTGCAAAAGACAAAAAATTAGTATCTAAAATATACTAAGAATTCCTATTACACAAGAGATAAAATGGGTCAGGCAATTTATAGGAGGAAATAAAATGACCAATAAACATGAAAAGGTGCTCAAGCCCACTAATAATCAAAGAATAAAAATGAGATTAAAATTTTAACTCAATTAACTGGAAATATTCAAGAGTTTCGCAGCAAGGTTTGAAGAAATAGCTAATCTCAAATACTTCATGCATTCCCACTTTTGAAGACAATAAAGCAATATCTATTAAAACCAAAACTATGCATATCCTATTACCCAACAATTTCATTTTCTGGAATTACCTATAAAGAACATTTGTGCAAAAAGGGTGTTTACTGCAACATTGTTAATAATGGTAAAATACTGGAAACATCCTAAATATTAATCAAAGAAGACCAGATAAATATATTGTGGTATATTTATATGCTGAAATACTATACAGCAATTAAATGAACATTATAGATATTAAAGTGGAAAGAATTCAAGAACGTAATACTGATAAACTTAATAAAACAGAAATACACTTTTTTAAAAAATCATATATGGACTGTAAGTTTACACACACTAAACTCCTGAGTAGTTGCCTCTGGAAAAGCAGGAAGGTAATGGCTCCAGGAAAGAAAAAACTTCAACTCATTTATATAGTGTACTATTTCTTTTAATGTTTTATTTACACACACACAGACACACACACACATCCCAGAAGCAAACACGTAAATCTGGGAGGTAATATACAGGATTTTGCTACATTATCTGTTTTTGTTTCTTCATCTGTAAAATGGGAAAAATACTCTATAGAGTGTTAGAATAATTAAACTATATTAAAAATATAGCAGTCCCATTCAAATTTATGATCATAAATTTCAAATAGATACTCAACACTACTCTAATCATACACCTCACTGAGGTCTGAGTTCATTCACTCCCCTAAGTGGCTACTGTATACCTTTTTCTCTCTTCAAATCTCTGACAATCCCCTCCTTTCCCATTTCCAGTTAATGATCTTGCCACATTAAGAAAGCTGATGCAATTAGACATCTCACCCAACCTTTATATATCTGTACCTACTTGCTCTGCCTTCCTTCTTTTTACAGTGAATAAAGTGTTTCAGCTCCTATCTAACTTCTCAGTTACGCTCTGGATCCCATGCTTTTTGTTTACTACTCAGGGTTCCATTTTTATAATTATACTTTCTCCCATAACAATCAATTTCTCCTTTATCTTGGGTTATTCTCATCAACAAATAAACATGTAATATTTTCCATCTTTAAATAGCAAAAATACCTCTCCCTCCAGCCATCGTCTAATTTCTCACTTTTATCAAAAGCAAAATTTTTCAAAAAGTGGTCTACATTTGTCCCACATCCTAATCTCTCCTCAATCTATTCTCCTCAGGAAGACTGAAAAATTAAACACAGACTTTTAAAGTTTATATAAACATATACAGCAGTAACTTATCAATCATATATTAGTCAGAATTTATACAAGATCATTATACAAGAAGATTGTAAGTGATATAAGAGATATACACTCTCCCTAAAAGTTATAGCCTCAAAATTTGCAGACAATGTTAAAGTAAATATCATCCTTTAAGAGGATAAAAGCTTTTCTGAAGTTTTAGGACACCTTATTAAGTTTATGAGGCTTCCAAAATTTCAACAAGGAGATCAAAATGGGCCTTGTTTAAGACAAACTATAATTCGATCAAATGAATCTTGTCTACAAAGAATGCTCAGAATGCAGGACAATGTTCTGCATAAACGTCTACAAATCAGAGCGAGTAAAGTAAAATCTATTCCTGTGCATTAAAAGCTATCCAAAGTGGCTGGATCTGCTTAGCCTGTTTTTGTTTCTCAAAGAAAATTTAAAACTGTTCTTATCAATTTGGCTGTATATGTCTCTTATTTGTTCACCTTTTCAAGAAGAAGAAATAAAAGTTTTTAAATTACAAGGCTGAAAACCAGATTTAATTCACAATAATACCACGAGTATAACTAAGTCTCTTTTGCTACCACTTACAAAATTATCCAAATCAGTAAAAGATAAGCAATGACAAAAATAACAGAAGCTACATACATACTCTGCTCTTTTAACAATTAAAACAAAAAAATATTAAAACTCTAAAAAGTACAAGAAGGGGGAGTAACATAATTCCCCTTTAATTTATATCTCTCTATTCTAGGTAGCACAAGATTTGCTGAAAATTAAGATTCTTTATTATTCTCTATTACTTCACCCTGTAGGCTGTATGGCTAGATTGAAGGCTGTAGGCTGTATGGCTAGATTGAAGGCTACTGAAGACAGGGCACTAAAAGATCAAGAACATCAAAGAATAAAAAACATATATATGTATAAAAACTGAAACTTTGTTTTCATTAAAGTTTCTTACTCTTTAAGTTAAAGTACTACCAAAACAAAACATTTACATGAACTTAGACATAATTACTATCTTACCTGTTAGATTCACACATATAATCATTTACTCTGATTAACACCTACACTATAAATAATCTGTAACTGCCCTGTAGATATAATTATCAAGAATCAGTTAAAAGCCTAAAAGCCAAGAATTCAGCAGATTCATTCCCTCATAGTCAAAATGCTATCATTTAAATTCTAGCATTATTTTATTAAAAGAACTGTTAATATTGTTGAAATGTGTTAATACTCTTTATATAAGGCATAAAAATATATTAATATCTGTGTCTCTTAAAATGTACTAGAAACTACTAAACATAAGAGCTAAGAGATCTTAATTTAAGATTTTCTAAAAACTCGCTTAAATTATTGCTCTTCATGATTGCTTAATACACAGTTTTGCAAACAAGAGCTAGTGCAAAGAATGCAAGGCAATTACTTAGGAGCTATTTATTAGAAGAGCTAAACAAAAATTTATATATTCCTTTCTTCCAAACGGTACTTCTAAAATCCAAGAAATTATAGTACACAAATATACTTTTTAAATATAGTTATAACATAAAAGTAGAATGCCTCTGGTAGACTTAATTCATACCTCAATTCTTCACCCTTCCTTGCACCCTTGTCTTCAAGGGATGCAATATATTTCCCGCCCACTGATTCTAAATTCTGTCATGTGACTTGCTTTAGTCAATCAAATGTTAGCTTTTGTGATTAAAAGAGGCTTAAAAAAGCGCTTG
The DNA here is from genome assembly GCF_902729225.1 of Pteropus medius. Taxonomy (NCBI): domain Eukaryota; kingdom Metazoa; phylum Chordata; class Mammalia; order Chiroptera; family Pteropodidae; genus Pteropus; species Pteropus medius. The sequence continues at coordinate 14,919,857 of NW_024354911.1, forward strand.
CATGTTTTTGCTTTTCTACTGTACTTCAGCAACAAGAATGAGAGACTTTTAGAGTTCCATTTCTGATGGAATGAGCACTGGCAAGGTACATCACACATTGGTTAAATTCTCGTAGTTTAGTATTTAGTAAGATTTTATAATAGTTATTTCCCAAACATATTCCTGTTATTTTAACTCTGATAACCATATATGTAAATATTAACAACTAAAATTATTCGTTAAGAATATTTCTTCTGCTAAAATTGTAAAGATTTCTAACTAAATTCTGAGGATGAATAAAAAACTGAAAACTGTCTCTTGATCTGAATGCTAGTTATATAGGTGTACTCATTGTGAAAAGAAATCAGCAAATTATATGTTTAAGAATACTTGTACTTTTCTGTATGTTTACTGCATCAAATAAAGTTTTGTTTTTTTAACTTTATTTTAAAACAATTAAAGAGTCATAGAACGGTGATAATAATAGAGAGGTCCTGCAAAACCTTTACCCAGTTTCCCCCAACGTTTACATCTTTCCTAAGTACAGTGCAATAACCAGGAAACTTACATTAGTACAATACATATATATAGTTCTCGTCATTTTAGCACGTGTAGATTTGTGTAACCACCACTGCAATCAAGACACAGAATTATTTCATTACCACCAATATCTCCCTACCATTCTTATAGTCACATCCACTCTCCTACCCCTACTAAACCTAACCCACACAACTACTAATCTGTTTCCCATTTCTATCATTTTGTCATTTTAAGAATATTATATACATAAAATCAAAAGAATCTGACCTTCTGAGATTGTTTTTTTTTTTCCATTCAACATAACACTCATTATTTCCAGTTGATTGCACTGCGGTGAGAGAACAAACTATATGATTGCAATTCTTTATATTTGTTAAGGTCTGTTTCAGGCCCAGAATTTGATCTATGATGGGAAATGTTCCACTGGGGCTAGAAAAGCATGTGTATTCTGCTGCTGTTGGGTGACGTGTTCTATAAATGTGGATTAGGTCCCACTGGTTGATGGAATCGTTCGGTTTTGTTATATCCTTGCTGAATTGTCTATCTAGCTGCCCAATCAATTGTTAAGGGAGGTGTGGATGTCTCCAACTACAATCATGCAACTGTTTCTCCTTTCAGTTCCATCACTTTTTGCTTCACATATTTTGCAGCTCTGTTTGGCATATACACATTTAAGATTTGCTGTGTCTTCTTGATCTTTTTTTCATTATGTAATATCTTTCTCTGTCCCTGGTAATTTTCTCTGCTCTGAAACTACTTTATCTGATATTAACAGTAGACACTCCTGCTTTCTTTCGATTAATGTCTGCATAGTATATCTTTTTCCATCCTTTTACTGTCAACCTACCTATATATACTATTACATTTAAACGAGTTTTGTATAGGCAGCAAATAGCTGAGTCATGGTTTGTTTATAGGTTTTTTTCAACCATTCTGCCAGTCTGTCTTTTAATTGCTGATGTTAGACAATTTACATTTAATGTAATTATTGATATGTCAGGGCTTACATCTGCCATTTTTATTCGTTTTCTATTTTTTCCCTCTGTTTATTATTGTTTTCTTTCTTCTGCCTTCTTATAAGTTCTTTGAACATTTCTTAGAATTCTCATTTATCTGATCTATAGTGTTTTTGAATATATCTCTTCAAACAGATTGTTCAGTGGTTGCTCTAGGTATCGATTTATAGTTTATTACTTATCACAGTTTATTAGTATCGATTTTAGTAAATTATAGCTTGACCTGGAGTAGCAAGCCTCCCAATAGGAAGTTTTTAAAAACTGAAAAAAGTGTATCCATTAATTGGGTTTAGAGAAGAGTAATTCACATGCTTTAAGTGCTGATTAAGAGCCTTTGATTCTACTGACATTATACATAACAATACATTATTTGGTCTACCAACTAGACTGAAAATTATCTATAAAATCTCAATATTAATATTAATTCCTGGACAAATCACTTAGTTCCAATCTCTAACTGTATAAAAGGTCAGAGGCCCAAGAAGAAACAAGTTGCAAAAATCACAAAAAAAAAAATAAAGTGAAGATTGGAAACCAGATCTCTTAACTTCTAATCCAAATGTTTTTCACCTAAACCACTCTTGCTCTGAAATACTCGATTTAAGTTATAAAAAAGAATGTTAGGAGAACAGATATACTGCACTGCAGACCATTCAAATCAATTTTGTGCACAAATTATACCAAAGCAGAATAAGCTTCGACCTAATATAAGCAGCCAAATTTGTGTATTAACCTTTAACAACCATTTACATACCACACAGTGTTTTGGAAGAAAAGATAATTAAAACCTACATTGGTCTATAAGAAGACTGAGTCTTACAATTGAAAATAATGAGAATAAAATGTTGATTACTTGAAGAAACTAGTTCTATACTTGCCAACAGAACCTCTAACTAATAAAAACGCCTGTAACAGAATACATGAATAAAGACAAGTTATAGCATATCTTTTCTAATAAGAAAGTTCTTTTGTCCCCCCTTCAAAGTATTTAACAGTGTAAAAACAAATGATTCCTTAGAATTATCGAACCATTTTAAATTAGTTCTGTTTACTCATCTTAAGTCATGGAAATCTAAAAAATTTATACCAAATACTAAGACATTAAGATAATACATGTTTTACATAGTATGCTTAATAGGACTAAATTACAGATAACCTCAAACAACTACAGAATTCATATTCTTCAGAAATTGAATTACTTTAGTTGTCATATTATTTTTAACAGAAATTTTTTAAACTAAAATATTTTAAAATTTAAGAAAAATCTTAAAGACACAATTATTAGTGGAGAACAGGACTCCTTATGAGGCCTGGTAATACAACATAATATAAACAGGAAGGTTACAGGTGCTTCGAAAGTGCACAGAAGGGGGACTTGAGCTATTGGGAAAGGTCAGGTAAGACTACCCTAAAGAAATGGAAACTGAACTTAAATCTGAGGAAAAATCTCTCCCATTGAAGGGACTAGCAATATATCCAGTAACCACATTATAGGTCCTATTTAAATAATTTCAAAGCTATAATCTATGCCCTTCTGTATAAATTTGAGAAAACAGAATCACAAATATACATTTATAGATCACACTGAACTTAAGAAGCTCCTTTCCAAAACAGCTGGAAGGGCAGAATATGTAATCCTGAAGCTAACTAAGAAAAATCAAATGGACCAAAATCAAATGTCAGTATGGGTCATAAGCCTGAAAATGTAGAAGTTAGGTATGAATATTAGGAAAGCAGTTAGTATACTGTAGCTTGCAATAGGAATAAATAAAACATTTGAAAGATAAGTTCTTTGACTAATGTCAACCTTTCTGACATTACGTATTTTTCTAAATTCCAACTATTCCTTGTGTTTGGGCACAGCCTTAAAAAATATTTTTATTAACTTCTACAGATTTGCCTTAGCACATAAATGTTAAATTATGATTATTTCCTAGGAGAAAACAGGTTTTTGCATGTGCACATGCAGCTGTACCTAGCAAATCGCTGAACCCTAAAGTAAATTGAAAAAAAAGGCACGATCTACACAAAACAAAACTGGACTATTTTTCTAACAAATTCATGCTTCCAAAAATAACTTCTAAAATAAGTGTTATATATGCCAGTGGAGAATCATGGATCAATTGTGGTATTTTTTTAAGGTTATTGCTAATTTTTCTATTTTTGAAGCTTCTATATAGTTGAAGATTGCAAGATGATTTTGATTATGTAATAATTCATAAACGTAATAAACTGCTTTTCTGAAAGTAAAATAAGGGAATGAGAAGATAACCAAATTATCACTACCCCTGTGTTTTACAAAATTCTGTATTTTGAAGCTGAGAAAACAATGACAAGCAAAATGAAATGCTCAAGGCAGCACAAGAAATGAATAGCAAAGATAAAAACCTAGGTCACCTCATTCCTTTTTCAGTGCTCTAATTTACCAATTAGTTAACTGTAACACAAAATAAAAGAAAACCAGAAACCTATTCGGTGACTACTTAGACAGAAGAGATGTACCAAGAGTAAACTATTTTTATACTTTTACTCTTGAAAGAAATAGGGCTAATAATAACTAAATGCATTTATCAACATTACTCCAAACTAGAGCTACAGGAGACATTTAACCCAACTCATCCATAAAGTTCTGAACAGTATCTAAAATTCCTTTGCATGAGAACTGATAAATGAATCGAGTGAAGCAGCAGAATACAAAGTTAATATTCAGAAATCAGTTGCATTTTTATACACAAATAACAAACTATCAGAAAGAGAAATTAAGAATACAATCCCATTTACAACTGCATCAAAAAAAATACCTAGGAATAAATTTAACCAAGGAGGTAAAACACCTGTGTTCAGAAAATTATAAGGCACTGAAGAAGACACAAATAAATGGAAATGTATACCGTGCTCATGGATAGGAAGAATTAACATTGTTAAAATGACCGTACTATCCAAAGCAATCTATAGATTTCAGTGTAATCCCTATCAAAATACAAATGGCATTTTACACAAAACTAGAACAAATAATTCTAAAGTTTATATGTACCACGAAAGTATCTGAATAGCCACAACAATCTTGAGAAAGAACAAAGCTCCACCTGATCACACTATCTGATATCAAACTATACTACAGGCTATAATTATCAAAACAGCATGGTACTGACATGAAAATAGACACAGGTCAATGGAACAGAATAGAGTTCAGAAATAAATCCACGCCTCTATAGTCAATTAATCTATATGACAAAGAAGGTAAGACTATACAATGGAATAAAGACAGTCTATTTAATAAATGGTGTTGGGAAAACTGGATGGATACAAGCAAAAAATGAAACTAGACCATCTTTGTACACCATATACAAGAATAAACTCAAAATGGATTAAAGACTTAAATTTATCTGAAGAATTCCAAAATACTAATTCAAAAAGATATATGCATCTCTATGTTCATCACATTATTTACAATAGCCAAGACATGGAAGCAACCTGAGTATCCATCAATAGACAACTGGATAAAAAAGTGGTACATACATATAACAGAACATTATTCAGCCATAAAAAAGAACAAAATCTTACCATTTGCAATGATATGGATGGACCTAGAGAGTATTATGCTAAGTGAAATAAGTCAAACAGAAAAAGACAAATACCATATGATCTCACTTATATGTAGAATCTAAAGAACAAAATAAACAAACAAAATGGAAATAGACTGATAAATATAGAGAACAAACAGATAGTTGCTAGATGGGGGCGGGGTTTGGGGACTGGGCGGAAAACATGAACGGATTAAGAAGTACAGGTTGTTAAAAAACAGTCACGAGAATGTAAAGTACAGCATAGGGAATATAGTTAGTAATATTGTAATAATTATGTATGGTTCCAGGTAGGTACTAGACTAATCGGGAGAATCACTTGGTAAATTATATAAATGTCTAACCACTGAGCTGTACACCTGAAACTAATATAAAATATTATTGAATGTCAACTGTAATTGCAAATTTTAAAAATTAAAAAAATAAATTTTAAAAAAGTATTAACACTTTGGAAAAGAGCTATTAAGAAGGACTCAGACATCCCACCTTAAGATTACTTGAGAATTGTGAATCAGCAAAGTAAACTCAATTCTTCATTTAAAAAAAAAATAAAAATAAATAAAATAAAATCCCTTTGCTTTGTCCGTAGAATACCTATTTCAGTGTGAGTACAACTGACAAAGGTGACTCCTGTGTCAAACCAAATGATCAGGTAAATTATCTGGAGATACTCTCTATAGAATGGATATATCTCTCTTCTATGAAGACACCAATTTAGAAGCTCATGATTTTGAATTTTTAGTTAGACTTTTAAAATAATGGATACCAGTTTCCATTATATTTGTTAACAGACTGACCTCCCCACACATAGTAACTCTGGTCAATACATAAAAAATAACTACCTGAAGGCTCTGAAGCATGAACAAAAGTAGGCAGGTTTGGGAAAGGAATGGAAACTTGGAAGAAGAGACCATTATGGGGTGAGTCTTCCACCTTTTATAGTTTAGCCTGAAGGAACACCACAGTCAAGATGCAACACAGAGCAGTCAAAACTCACAGAACTTTCTGGATCAAAAAACTAAATGACAGAGCCCAACAAAGTCAGAGAAGTGGAGCTCAAAATTCTGAGTTTTCCACCCAAGTCTATGAATCACATATGTGTGAAGAAATTTAAGCAGTTCTTAACTAAGGCTTTTAAAATAATGGATACCAGGTTCCATCATATTTGTTAACAGACTGACCCTAAGGCCTTTTAGCCTTAGCTAAAAACTGAACTGATGTTTGAGCGGCTGCCCACCACAGAAGAGAAAGTCTATAGTTTGACTCTGACCAAACTGTGTTGTAAAATAAAACCAATAACCCTCTTTAGAGAAATACAGTAGAATCCAGAATTTCCACAATGTCTAGGATACAGTCCAAAATTACTCAGAATAGCAAGGAAAAGGAAAATGTGATCCATTTTTTAAAGGAAAAGACAATCGACAGAGGCCATCCTCAATATGACTCTGATGTTACAAAGAACTTAAAGCAGATATTATAAAACTATGTCAATGAGGTTTAAAAATGAATAAAAAAAAAAAATAAGAAATCTCAGTAGAGAAATCAAAACTATAATAAAAAAGAACCAAATGGAAATTTTAGAACAGAAAAATACATTCTCTAAAATAAAACCTTTACTGGATGGGCTTGAAAGGAGAATGGAGATAACAGAGGGAAGGGTTAATAAACTTGAAGAGAGATGAGTGGAAATTATCCAACCAAAAAAGTAAAGAGAAAAAAACTGAAAACGAAAAAAGACTCAGGGATCTGTGAGACAATATCAAAAGGTCTGAAAAATGATAGGTTTTAGATAACTTTTAAAGGACATATAAAATATTTTCAATTTGATGAATGAACAATAATAACAGTCATTAGTCTCTGAGTTCTAGTCTCAGCTATTCTCTTAGCTAACTATTTTAACCTAAGATTGTCAGCTCTTCTCTTTGGGAACACAGTACCTTTTCCATATAAAAAGAGCTATGGACAGATTAGTGGTTCTTCAATTTAACTTTTCCTCAAAACCTTCCAGGTAGTTTTTAGAAATACAAGCCTCACTTCCAGAGTTCATGTTCAGAAGGTCTGATCTGAGGTTAGACCCAGGCATATGTGTTTTTCTTACAGTCCCCTAAGTTATTTTTGATGAAAGCCAAAATTGAGAACTACTAAACTATATAATACTTTAGGGAGACAAGCAGAGCATATGACAGAGACTCTTGGTGCTGGTAACTTGTGAATTCTCTAAAGGAAGGTCCTCTACACAGATGTAGAGACAAGATATCTGCCAAAATTTTACAATTAAGTCCCTTGGAACAGGGGCCATAGCTTATCAATCTTTTTCTTTAATCACAGTTAAAGACTTTTAAATGAATGTTATTAAATGTCAAAAAGGAATTTTTCAAAGAAAACGTTCTATACCATCCGTTTCCAAATTCTTAAAGTTTGTCAGTCATTGTATATATGTTTCTAAATAAAAAAATGATAAGAAAAAATACTCGGCTTTCTCAGAATTATTTGGGTAGTCATTCATTCAACAAATATTTACTGAGCAAATACTACATACCTAGCTTTGTTCTAGGTGCTGTGAACAAAAGTAACACAAATTTATAATTTTTGAAGCTTATATTTTAGTGATATTGAACAAAGGAGAAGCCACAGTATAAGGAGCCATCACTTCATTGCACATATACATACTACCACAAGAAAGGCTAATTCTTGGAATTAAAGTTTTTTTAACACAATAATCATCCCTAACTTCTCAAGAAGAAATATGAAACAGTATATTGTTCTAAAGTACTAATTTATACAAAGCGGGCATAGCTAACTTCTCATAGCAATGTCCCTGAAATACTGGGCATAAATAAAAGCTGAGCAAACTAAATAATTTGAAATATATTCCTTGAGAAAGTAGGGACTATTTAGAGAAGAGTAACTGCCTTATTTCAGGATATTCTGATGTGATTCTTCTGGTAAATATATTTATTTTGGTAAGATATTTAAGACATATTATTCAATAAAAAAGACAATTAAAAAAGAGTGGATAGTATAATTTCACAGAAGTGATGAAGTAATTTGTATACCTATGTTTATGAATGCATACCAAAAAAAATGCCCTAAAAGATCATTCTGGGAGGGGCATGCTAAAATGATAAAGGAAATTTTTCACTTTCTGAATTATACATTTCACCATTGTTTAGACTTTCTAAAATAAATATATATTACTTCCATAAGCAACAAAAACAATAAAGACATTCTATGGGAGGAAGAATGTTGGATGGGGGGAGGGGAGGGATAAAACAGCTTTCTGTAATGTGAACAATTACTTCTAATTATTTTGTTTGGAAATTTGTGTTATTATGGTATTTTAATATGTATCACAGTTTTCTTAAGACAGGGCACACATGTACTCTTTTCTTCCATTCCTATAAGTTGCACATACTGGTCGCCTTTCAAACATAAATAATAACTATACTCTTTCCATACCTGCTAGAGGGATCATCATTCTACGATCCTGTTCCCATGGAGGTGAAAGGGACCCAGTGTCAGAAGGCGCTCTGTGAGGATCGGTTAACTTATCACAGCTTGATTCTCCTCTTTCACTGGTAAACTGATGGTCTAGAGGATTCCCTGGGCCTCTTACGCCTAATTAAAGGAAAAAAAACAACTCTGTTTTATCTTAAAAAGTGTTATAAGACCTATCATCGCCAAATAAAATTCAGATACGTTTTCAAAAGTGAAAATGACCAGATTCCAACAAAGTTTCCCTAAGACACATTACACTGTAACTCTATTCCACCAAAGTCATTTCTAGGACAATTTTGCTATGTGGATAAATAAACACTTGCCTATAAAATGTTTTTAAATGTTATCATCATAATTGTTTTATACATAAAATTGATGGTTAAATTGTAAATTATAATGTCTAAAAAATAAAAGTAAAAAGTAAATTGCAAAGTAAAAATTTCTGTATTAGAAGTAATAAAATAATTATAAAATGAAGTTTTTGTTGCTTAAACTAATAAGCCAATAGTCAAAAATAGCATGATTTCTTTAAAACAGTCATCTGAGGGGCAACATATTTCAATAATTCTGAGACTACTCAAAGTATTTTTTAGAAAAAAATCTTTGTAAATGTATTCAGATTAACTTTAAAGCCACCCAAGAAATTGCATCTCGATGTTGTAATATGACTCTCTACTCATGTCTCGAAATTATTTTAACCAGTCTGATTACAAACTTTATCAGAGAAACTTGGCTATCAATGGCTTTTAGCAATTTCTATATATCAAATTCACCTTCAAAAAGAGCTCACAAGCAAGGCAAGTCTAAAACAAGAGTTTCAGAAACAGCACTACTGTTAGAACACTTAAAAAAATATATATTTATTTGGATATGAAAATCTATCATGCTTACATTAACAAAGGAGGGGAATCATTTAAAGCTCCCTTATGACTACAGAAAAGAAAGTATCTCAATTAAATATTCGATTACAATAGAAGAGACAAATAAAAAAAAAAAATTTAACTAAATAAAAAAAGATATTAATACCCCATTTATCCATCACTGAGAGATAAATGAGGTCTTCTCAAACTTATACTGCCCAGAAGACAAAAGCTTATTCCTTTCAAGAAACAGCTTTATTAAAAACCATTTTTTAAACAAGTGTTTGTAAAATGCTTCCCACATTATGGTACCTTCTTTAAGAAGAGATGAAAATTAATTTGACCTTTTCTTGGTAACTTGTGCAAATCAGTTTAAGCATTCTTTTTGTCTTAATAAATAGCAATCTCTTAAAATTTTTTCTATCTACTCTCTTTTGTAGAGTCAAAAGGTAAAGTCAGTAAGAGGTCAACTATCTGTTTTCCGTTTAATTTTACATTCTTTTAAATTCTCTAAATCTTTCCTCCTTGCTTGTTCATCCGTCTAATCAGTTCATTAGAAGAAAAAGGCTGGAAAAGCGGAAAATTAACTTGGTAAGAAATGTGCAAGAGTCCATTAGGATAAATTCCTCTAAAGTGAAGCACAGATCTTTAAAGGAGACATGTGAAGGCTTTATCCTGAGTGCTTACTTCCAGAGGACCAAGTATGGGCCAACTGACTGACTACCAGGTGAAAAATGACAAACTAGAAAGTGCTAAAGTTTTAAATTTTTCATTCAGACCAAAAGTTACATACAATTTACTCTAAAAAGAAATTATTTTACTTATACTCAATCTTATTCAAACATATATTTCATCCAAACTTTCAAATTTAAAAAGGTAATAAAAGGAAGAAAAAGGAAGGGCACTGGTGATCCTTCTTAGGTGGGTCACAGAAACTTTCAATTCAAAGCAACTTTTAAGACCTGCTGATTACTTACCTAAAGTAATAGTTTTTCCAACAAGTAGTAAAACATCCTTGCAAATAATCTATATACATCTTATATTGAAAGTAATTAGAAAGGAGAGAAAAGTAATTTAAATAGGAGAGGAGAAACCAAAGGTAATTTTTATTCTTATTCCAAATATTCAGTTGATTACAAGCAATCCTTGACTTATGTCATTCAAGTTCCAGTGATTCACATTTGCAATCTAGCCAATTACTCCCTTATTTTTAGGAGACCATCAATGAGACTGCTGACTGTAATCCATTTTGGTGCATGAAATTAACTTAGTCTTCATCAGTATGAATATTATTTCATGTAACTGGTTTCAACTACATTTATATTAGTATGTAATATGACATGGTATAAAATATATTTCTTACTGTAGATCAAGGCAAAAAATTGGGAGAGGGGAATGGATTTGGGGCACTTACAGCACACACCTGAATTTCAAAATTAGTCCCCTTCCTGGAGTGCTTAAAGCAAAGCTCTACCAGGGCTTCAAGTCTGCAACTCAATCACTTTCCCTAGGAGCTTTCAGTTCAAGGCCACCACAAGCAAAGGAGCTCTCTGAAGTGCCTTCAGGCTGTGGGCTGAATCTAAAGTGGGACTGGGAAGAACCAGTGCTAAATTTAGCAAACTGAGGATTGGGAAAAAAGATATAAATAAGAAATGGGGAAAGAGAAAATTCCTCTTGAACACAAAGTAGGAACATTTTTTTTCAGATTCTTGAAGGCAATTCCAAAGAAATAGTTCCAAAGATAGTCAAAATAATGGCAGCTTCAACAGGGAAGTACACCGGACTTTTCTGAGAAGCTACTTTGATGAGTAGTATCCATGTGAATATCTGAGCTTTGGTATGTTGGGTTTAATCTGTTTTTATTTGTTCTCATTACTTTCTGTTCCTATGTCAGATTCAATACGCTAAAATCACGGATAAAAAAGGGGAATGGGAACACAATACTGGTAAAGAATGCTATCAGCTCTCATAAAACACAGATTGGGGCTAAAAATCTACACTTTTGATTTTGAAATAGACAGGGCTCTCTAACTTTGAATTCTGCCACAATTCCAGAGAAAATTTTAAAGCAACATGACAGAGTGAACAAAGTATGGTTAGAGATCAAAAGAGGAAAACTGCAAGTATGCAGGCAACACCAGAGTGAGAGCTGATGAAGTAAAGGCAAAAAACCCAACAGCTAATGCTTAGGCTTGAAGTAGCTCTGGAAATTCTCAAAGACTTATAAAGGGGTAATCGAGCAAAGTTAGGCTGGTTTTTCAAAGTATTAACAAATGATTTAGGTCTCCTTGAAGGTTCCCATCAAAACTCTATCTACAAAAACAAAACAAAACAAAAACACTCTGCCGACAAAAAAGCAATTCTGAAATCCTCAACTCTGAAAAAAAGGTTCTTTCGCTTTGATTTTCCACAATAGAAAGATCATAATAATGAAGTAAAAAGAAGATTTCTAAAACTCTACACTCTAATGTTTTATTAAAACTCAATTTTATGCTAGTTTATATTGTTTTTATGTATTCTTTATAAAGTTTTATATTACTAAGTATAATATAGTTTTTACAAAGTCAAAAATTATTTTAAAAGATATGCATCAAGTACTTGACCAAAATGTAACCTCTTGTAAGTTTTTAAAAGAAAAATATTAAAATTAGATATCAAAGAGCTCCTTTTCCTAACAAAAGTAATCCACAATAAGTGCAAGGAATGCCTGCATTGTCCAAAGGATTATTTTAAAGATCGTTTTAAATATTAGTCAAGATGAAAATATAAAGGAAGAAATTTAGAGTAATAAAGATGTTTAAACAATATACCTCTTCCTCCTCCCCCTGGAAGCAAAGGTGAGAATCTGAGTGGACCCTCCAACAAAGGTGGAGGGGAGAGAAAAGCTCTCGTTTCAGATGAAGGTCGACCCAATGGTGAGGGGCCATATGGGGAATGCTCTGGAATAATTAAAACAGCATATTTAAATTCATAGTTTCAATTAGCTACACTACAGAATAGAATCCCATTTCAACAATTACCATCAGGTCATCCTACTGCCAAATGAAGTTTAATCCACGTCCTGAACACTAACTGTGCTTTGGATTTTGCTAACATGCAGTAGAATTAAAAATCAACCCCTGTGCTCCATAAAGTCTGTCTACCAAACGTACATTTTAGTCAATAAAAGCATTATCCTTTTGAGAATGAATACACATAAATAACCATACAATATTAAGCAATGAGTACTGGTGATATTTTAGAGCTACAAGAAGACCTGGGGCATGCAGTTTGTTTGGTTTCATTGGCAACATGCTTCCAGATATTTCAGCTGGTGAGGGACGTAACATGGAAGGGCTCAGTTTACATCATGGCCAGAAGCCATGAATTATTTCAGTAAAGCTTCAGATTTTGAAAAGCAGGGGGAAAAAAACATAAAATACTCTAAGGCATCAGAAATTACTTTTGATTCATTACCAGTGAGCCCTACCATTTTACAAACTTCACCATTCCCAAATAATGGTTATGCTCCAAAAGATCAAAAATCAACATCAAAAAATAAACTTAAATACCAACAAAATAATACTTTTTAAACATGTTAAATTTTATTATGTAGTTTATATAGTATTCAAATTAGTTACAACAAAGGATCAAAGCATTTTTTTACCCTCCCTGAGGCTTCTGCATTAATTTCAGACAAAAATACTTTCTGGATACTTCCACTCCTAAATTTGTTACTATTTGAAATTCGTAATAATCTGCTATCTTTAAAATGTAGAAACAGACTTTCATTTAAATAAAACTGGACTCTCAAAGATAATTTTGTAACTTTTCAAAGGTTATTATAATGGGATTCTACCTATATAAAGATTAAGTTTATTTTCACTGCCTCAGAAGCTTAATGAGAATTCAACCAAAATTATTTTGAACATTTTAAACAATTTGGAATGGTATGAGATCATTAAATATGCTAACTAATTTACGAATGAACATAAATATTAAAAAACATATATTCCAAAGAATTGGTCCTCTCTTGGGGGTATTAAAGCAATCGAAACTCAGATTACTCAGGTTTTCTCACCTTTTAATATTTTTAAGTAATTAAAACCAATTGTTTGAAATCTCATTTTTATAATTCAAGCAAATACCAAAAAATAGTTAATGTGTAAATAGTCACAATGCTATTCTATTTAAGCAATCCTTATCCATTCATTCTCCCAAAAAATAATTAATGAGTACTTTACAATGTGCTGAGCACATTTCTTTTCAAGGAGCTCAGAGTACTAAATCTACATCATCTTATAAAATCCTACCGAGAAAGAGAGACAGCAATTATTCATAGCTAGGGAAACAAAAACACAGAATCTTGGAAGATTGTGAGAGAACTCAAATTAGAACTCTAGCTTGAAAATCTAAAATATTTATAGATAATAGTGTTAAATTTACACTAATAAACTGTATGTGCAATATACATAAATATATATTTTTAAATGAGGGTTAAAAAAAAAAGGACTACCTCTGCCAAATGCTGTATTTGGAACATCAAGTGCATAAGGATCTTTTTCTAAAAGTTCAAATTTAAACTCTGTTTCAGTTAATCTGCAAATAAAGAACAAACATCTCTAAGTTACTTGTGAAAAGAAGCATCCACATTTCAAGAAAAATGCCACTAGCAAGAACAAGCTACTCTTCACTTTCTCAATATCTGCATAGAAGAAACAGATCCTTTAAAATTATTGTCACCAAAATACCTTTTTATATCCCCCACTTCTTATTTTTGGGTAAGACATTTCTTTTTGCCTAATGATAGTGATGTTTTGGTGAGGTCTTGATTTGTTTTGTTTTTCTTCATAATAAGATTGCAAAGAGTACAATTATCACAAAATACAAATTTTAGAAATAAAAGGGTCCTCCAAGATTCACCAGTCCAACTAAGGCAACTGAGGCTAGGAGTTTAAAAAATTTATTCAAAATGAAAGTGCCAGGATTAAAACACAAGGTTCCTGGCTCTGAGTCATGTACGCTTTACATTGTAATGTTACCCATATGGTTCCAACCATAACATAAAACTGAAATCCAATTAACTCATCTACTATTTTTACTTCTAAACTTTTTATCTTAGAAATGTGATATTTTAAAAGAATATTATGTCTACTTCTTAAGTATCAGATCTGAAATAAAACATTTAATCATTGGTTTTAATTTCTGACTAGAAAAGGCAAGCAATATAACTAAAACTAATATTGGATAATGTTAATACTACATTCTGGCAAGAAATTATAACACTCTAGGAAGACTGTTAAAATCTTCATAGAAAAGCATTTACTCTTCCCTTCAACTGTACATTGTACATTTTTATTCTCCCTTTAATTTGATTATTGTAAAATAATGCCACCCAGTACATAAAACCAGGGGATGAGAGAAATAACAAATATTTATTCTATCCATTTATCCATTAAAAGATGCTGATACTGAGAATTACTGTCAGATTCATCCTTTCTCTTTCCATCTCATGTAATCTCCCTCTACCTAGCCTGTTTTGTTTTGTTTTGTTTTAAGTTTTGTTTCGCCTTTTACAAAAGAATCTGTGAAGTTTTCTTCTTTGTTAGTGGCCTAAGACAAGTGTTTTGACAAAAAAATCTATTACCTCCTAGTAAAACTAATAGATATTACACTACTTAAGATGTTAAATTTACTGTAAGTTTTCTCGTTTATTCTTATAAAAGTATTAACTAATTAACAGAATAACAACTTACGATAAAAGTAATAACTAGTTTTTAAAGTGTTCCCACTAGAATACTTACTTTTGTCTGTTGTGAGCATTTTCTTTCTTTAAATCATTGAGGTTTCTTTCAGCAGTCCGAGCTGCCAACTTAAAAAGATAATATTTTTTTTAAATACAGTAAACAAACTTAAAATCAAAGATATGCAAACATAAATATCTCAATGATAGCATAGAAAAATCAAAATCACTTAAGTATCTATTTCAGTAAACTCGATGTAAAAAATTTTTAATTTAGGGAATAATTTTTAATGGGAATGAGTTTTGTGTAACCAGAAGAAATAAACCTAAGGCTGGCGTTGAATCATATACTTGCCAATAAATGCTGTTATCTAAATGTGAAGTCAAGGATTAGCATTATTTGGTGCTGTAAATATCCAAATCACATGACAAGAGTAATGTAACAGGACCCAAGCTTAGGGTGATGAGAATGGAGACTCGGGGTCATCATGCATGGCAGCACTGGCTATGGGACAAGGTAACCATCTATGAAAAGAAATCACTATAATGCTGTGAAACAATAAAGGTCTAAAATAGTTTCACAACATACCAGTATAGGCCATTTTTTTAAATGGCTGAATATAATTAAAGCATGCTGCATGTCTATTAAATATACAACACTGTACGCATAATATTACTTTTACATTTGTTTAGTGACACTTTTAATAAAAGGTTAGAAAATCAGAGTTGATGTTATAGAAAACAAAGCTTACACTTATGATAAATACCAAGAACACGCAATATTCCCAAACAGTTGTGGGCAAAGGTTAAACTTGTATGGCTTACTGCATGTTTTCCAGTCATTCTAGTGATTCTCCAGATTAGAAGCAGCAGTATATAAAACATCAGCCCTGCTGAACTAATACAATCCTAGGGCAAATGTATCTACCATACAAAGGTAGGTAAATTAACTCAGTCTAGAACCTTAACTTTTTATAGGTAAAAGAACTATACTATCGATGTGTTCACTTAAAACTGTGAACTACACATGAGAACTGACTTCAAATGTCCAAAGAATAAATTATGTAAATATTCACAAAAAAACATAGCTTAATCACATTTTAGCACTCACTATCAAAAAGATCCCATGTGTAAACTTTTTCCAATATATAATCATATAATCAGTTTAGCACTAAGAAAAAAAAAATTATACCACAATTTTAAAGAATAAAATACCAATTCATTTAACTTTTAACAAAGCAGAACCAAAATTACTTCTAAATGTTTTCTACACAGTATAACATATTTACCCATAAGATAAAGCACAAAAAATGCAGTTAATAAGTCAAAAGGGGGTTCTACCATCATTATAGTATAGTATATATTAAAGATATACCTATGAAAAAATATGACAATTAACTGATGGCAAATGATTATAGGTTTTTGAAAAGCTTACACCCAAAGGTTAGGTAAAACTGTAATTTCAGTAAATGACCACGATGTGTTCTAAAACACTGTATTCAGTAATTGAATACGTGCAATGTGCAAAAAAGCATTCAATTAGGTACAGGCGTTAAGAAAAAAGAAACAGTTCCTATCTTAAGAAGCTTTAATCTGTGGAAAGGACAAATACAAATAAGTACAATACTTGCCATAAGACACACACACACACAAAGACATACACGTACAAAACAATGTGTGAGTTCAAAAGGAAGAAAAGATTAATGGAATGGAACAAAAATATGCTCAATAGATAAAATAACATAAAAAATTTTTTATAAGAGTAAAAAAGTGGAAACTAAATATTTACCAAATGAAAAATGTTTATATAGATTATGAAACATTCATAGAAAAATATCTGATATATTAAAGATTGTAAAACATTAATATATAATATGATTCCATTTTTTTAAAACATATATATGTGCTTTTATGTCTAGATGTATTCAAAAAAGTATGGAATAAATTAAAGTAATACCGCTGATTACTTCTTTGTACCATTCTATATGGTCTGAACTTTCGTTTAATGAGTATATATTATTTTTACAAATTCTGAAAAATACCTTCATTTTGAGACATAAAGGGCATATTTTCTGCATATTTTAATTTAAAGTCAACATCATTATTTACTAACAAATTCAAAAGGTCAATATTTCAATCTCCACTCTTCATTCTCTACTCTTATGACCTTGGGCTATTTCCTCATGTGTAAAACTTGAACTATAATACCTATTTACAGAGTTACGGTGTGGATTAAATGAGTAACATGCAGAATGCCTTAAGTACAATGCCTTGAACATGAGAGATAATAATAAAGATCAACTCCTACACATCTTTAAAAAATAATTAGCATCTAGGTATTTAGAAAGTGATGAGTGGTAAAGAAGACTAAATTCATATCTAGGCCCAGCTTAATTCAGTAACAAATCTTCACTTGAACTCTCAATACAGAGTGTTACAAAATCTTAGAATTGGGAAGGATCTTGACATTCAACATATCTAATTTCTCACCCTAAGCTGGAATCTCACTCCAAGAAACATCGATGCCTAAGAAATATCTTCCAAGCTTCTTGTTGCCTAAGAAATATCTTCCAAGCTTCAGTATAACAGTGATAATAATAGTTAACATTTACTGAGTGCTTACTATGTGTCAGGCACCTGACTAACAGCCTTACAACTATTATCTTATTTAATCATTACAATAACTCTATGAAATAGGTACTAATGATATCCCTATTTTATAGGAAAAGAAACTGGCGGTAGGTCATGGAGCCAGGATACCAACCAAGACAGGCTGACTCCAGACCCCATGTATTCACCCACTGTGCAAAATGCCTCCCCTTAAAGACTCCTAGGGACAAGTCCTCCAAAGGCTGGTTATTATAACAGTTCTACATGTTAGAGGGATCGTTATTATAATTAGTCAAAATCTGCATCAGGATGATTTCATCATATCGTTCCTCTGCAGTACTGACATGCCATTTCTCATGATGGTCTTCTTAACGTGTATCAAGTAATTCAACACTGAGAAGCAGATACATACCAGAATTCTTATATTTTTAGAACTCTTAGAACTAGAAAAGGCTTTAGGTATCACTTAGTTCCATGTCATTGTTTTACAGATGAGTAAATGGGCTCAAAATTTTAAGTAATTTGTCCACAGAAACTAGTGGCAATGGCAATCCAGTGCCCTGAAAAAATAAATCCATGAACATTATATCACCTTCCCCAGAGAGAGTAAAAGCCCCTGGCAGAGAAGTTATGTGCTGAAAGCAGAGAAGAAAAAATCAAATTGTGTGAATAAACTAAGTATTTAGTTCATTAGGAACATAGCAAAGAAAAGGATTTTTTTAAATACTACCTTTATTTCCAGTGTAAAGGTACCTTTTATACTGCTCTTTTAAGTTAGGAAAAAGAACAATTTAATAAAAGAGGCTAAGAGAATTTAATACTTACCCAATTATCATGTGCTTTTTTCTCATGGGAAATAATCTGAAAAAAGAAAATCATTATAATATTAATAACTACTTTTCTTATGTAAAAAGCATTCACATCTACAACTAAGATTTAGTACACAACTCATAAACTCAAAAATAACTCAAGCATTTCTGAAAAGTCAGTAACATTTCAAAGCAAATTTTCACATACAAATGATCTACTCTATTTTAAAACAAAATTGAATGTAAAGACAACCAAAAGTTTTATTTAATAAATTTCTACTTTGTGCAATAATCAACTACAATATGAATTGCCAATTAAGAAACAACTAGCCTGACTGAATATGAGACCCCAATGCTGATATATGTTATTTATTTATGCAATCCACATTCCCAAAGAAGCAAAAGACATGGCAACTTTAAACATGATCTCGTTTCCCAGAATCTCTGGCTCCCTAGAAATGTTCCACAGCTACATGCAAAACCCGAAGAGATGTGTACTACTAGTCAAGTAACTATACTCCTGCATCGAAATAGAGATATCAATTCAAACAAATCAGAATTAAGTTCATTAATTAATACACACATACCTGCCCTTGGTAAGAATGAATGGTTCTCTCCAATTCTTCTTCAAGATCTCTGGCTCGCTTTCTATAGGGAAGAGATAATCAATCTACTATTAAAATATACTAATGACAGAACACATTGTCTCCACTGAAAATATTAATTAAAGCACCTAGAGTACTTTGTTTCATTAAAAAAAAAAGCTCCAGAACTCCACATGTTAAATCACCTTTAAGAGGTTCTAAAATATATTTTTTCCTGATATAATTTTAACATTAATTAAGCTTTAAAAGTAATACTACTTGGGTTTATCTAGGTCAAAGATTTATATGGTACATTGGTTCATTTTTATTTTCAAGAAGTATGATATTGGAAGATTTATTCAGATGTCTGTAATCTTAATAGAATTCTAGGAAATTAACAATCTGTGCAACATAAAATGTTACTTGTTACTTTTAAAAGACTAAGAAGGTAATTCCTTCTTCTGAATAAAACTCAAGCTTACTCTTCCTAATGTAAAATGAAGAATCACAACCATTCGGTTTGGTAGGCTGCTGATAGGCTTACAGTCTTATAAATACTTTAGAACTTCAATTGTGGCTCACTTTCTTTTAGTGGGATATTTCTTGAATTCATTAATATTGTATACATTTGCATTTTAACCAATGAGGAAGGACTTTGAAATTAATGGCTACTTATAACTGTTTTGAGATTAACAGAAAATAGGATTATTCACATTCAAATACAACTAATATAAAAGATTTAAAATCTCACACCCTGAAAGAAAACCACTTTTTCCTTTTTCCATTTTCTGTATAGTTGCATAATGGCAAAACACCTAAACGAAAATGATGAAACAAAAATACTCTACTGTTTTTCTGAATGTCTTATTTTTTCTGGTATTTGGCTTTTGGATACCTGTCCCACCTCAAAAAAAAAGAGGGTAAAATATATTTAATACCTATAGGTTTCCAGCTCCTCAGCTGCATGACTGATCTTTTCATCTGCTTTGGAAAGTTTTTCCTCTTTCTGTAACCGGTAATTTTCTTCTACCGTTAATTTCCTTAAAACAAAAAGTATTTTCTTTCTTTTACTATATGTCATAAAATAATCAATTATATATCTTTAATTATATATGGGTGCTTCCCATAAAGCAGTTTGCATAATACCACTAAAAACATCACATGCAAGGGGAAAAAAGTACTTGTGAAAATATTCCTGGCATGGAATTTAATATTAGGAACTCAAATATAAAGCATCCTGTCTAATAACAGTGCTACTAATATAAAAATTTCAAGAGTTTTCTGTAAGAATTTATCATAAAAATAAGATTAACAAAGGTAAATATTAATAAAAACTATTAATATATTTATGATTTATCAATACTTATATAAAGAAGCATTACACTTATTAGAAGTTACCAACCAATGAACTGTGTTTCAACAATTTTTAAGTTGTTTGTTTTAAAATAGTGATTAGTCTTTAAGCCAGTTCACTCACACTCATACACACACAAAACCCCAACTCATAATGAACCCAAAGTAAATAAAAGTAGTAGTAGTCCTGCTTACCACTTCTAGCTCTTTTAATACCTAATTTATTGTGCCATTAGTACGTGCCAGAAATTGTCCTTAAACCTTTACAGGTATTATCTTAACAACTCTATAAAAAGGGTACTATTTACAAACACATACACACACACAGACACAGACACACACAGACACACACACACACGAAGAACAGAGAAACTAAATAACTGGACCAAGGCATAGAGCTAACTCCATCATACTGTATTACCCTGCTGTTTCCACAGGGTATCATTAATAACGCTCAAGAAATATTTATTGAAAACCACGGAAAAACACATTTGGAGTGCTAGCTATGGATATCTCCCTTTCTTCATGAACTTTAAAGAGGAACAAGATAAAAAAACTAAGGAAATTCTACAGGGCAGCAGTAAACGTTTTATATTCTACATACTACATTACCTATTGCTTAGAAAGCACTCCCCAGGTCAATCATTTCATAGATATTATAAGAAAATAAAAGTCATCACCTTAGGAAAAGCATAACAGTTTAATGAGCTTGGAGATGGCAGTGTTTTTACAGACTGTGAAGATTTAAAATGGCCAGAAATTCTCTGATACCCCTCCCACTGAGAGGTAAAGTCTATGAACCCTCCCCTTGAATTACGGTGGGCTTATTAACAATGGAAATTTTACCATGAAAGAAAACGCAATGATATAACTAAAAAACATTCACATCTTACTTCACATATTTAAAGCAACAACGTATCAAGCTTCTACACTATTTCACTCCTCTCAAATATTAGATTTGGAAAAGTGCTAGTAATGTAATATATCAGTAGTAAAAAACATCAATCTAGCATCTAGAAAATGACTGAATCTAAATTACACTGCATGTAGGCAAGAATTTTAATTTAACATTTTACTAGTACTATCAACTCTATATTCTATTCTGAAGAAAACATAGTGGTATAATTTATTAAATTTGAGTAGTAAATATTTTCATTTAAATGTAAGAATGAAATACATAATATTTTGGGAATCCAAAACATTTCAAAGTAATAAATGAAATTACAACGTGAACAACATACATACAGCTAGGATTCTACTCAGCCTTCCATCCTTGCTTTGAGTATCTACAGAAATTTTTCTTTGAAATTTTAAACATTATTCATTGAAATTCCATAATCAATCATATATTTTTGTCCAAAAGATACACTCAAAAGTATTTCTTTCACTTGAAATAAATCCCTTTTATGTCCAAATTGTATTATCTTTCACCCTAACCTAAAAAGAAGGGCTCATTACTAGGTTTATTGATAAAAACCATAAAGCTACTATCATTTAGTCAAAGAGAAGAGGATAAAGTCATGCTCTCATGGAGTTACATTTAATGTGAGGAAGATAAAATAAAAAGTAAGTAAATAAAGACAATCATCAGAGGAGAATAAGGGCTATGAAGAAAGAAACATAAAGCAAGATAAGAGGACAGGGAGTAGCAGGTATTGTTTTAGTGAGGCTAGCCAGGGAAGGGTTCTTTGAGGCATCATTTGAACCTAGGCCTAAATTAAATGAAGGACTGAACCTTTTACAGGGGAATACCATTCCGGCCAGAAGGGGCAAGTACAAAAAGCCCTGAAATACAGATGCACTTGGCATGCTAAAGATCATCAAGAAAGCCAGTGTGGCTATAATGTAGTGAAGGAAAAATAAAATAAATAAGCCAGATATGGTAGAGTCTTGTAGGCCATGACAAAAGCTTTGGATTAAATTCTAAGTGTGATTCCAAGCAAGAGAATGACGATGCTCATTATTTATGTTTTAGAATTGTCCTGCTGCTGAAAACACAGAGCAGGAAGTTAAGAGTATAAAGAGAGACACCAGTCATGATGCTACGGCACCAGATACTAACTTATGATGGCTTAGATCAGAGTAGTATAGGAGGTGGTGGAAAGTAGTCAGATTCAAGATACAGGAAGACTGACAGAATTTGAAGGTAGAATGAATATGGGATATAAAAGAGAGAAGTCAAAGATGGCTTGATCAGCTGCCCTGAGCAACTCAGCCATTTACTAAGACAAGGAACAGATCGGCAGGAGCAATTTACACAGTGAAAAGAAATCGGTTTTACATATATCAGAGATGCAATTAACGAGTAGGGTTCAATTTCAGGATGTCCACCCAGATTCCCTGACCGAGTCTGTAGTATTAGAAAGTTTAATTAACAATAATCTGTTAACTATTTAAAAGAAGTTAAAGAGGGTTTTGTGAACTAGCTTGCAAAGCCAAAGTCCAAGATCATTTACATTTTCTTCCTTGAAGAAGGTGTTTCAAGATCAAATAACTTTCTTAAAAAATGAATTGATAAAATATAACCCAGTAATAAACTGAGAACTTTGCATAATCATATAAATTGAATATGCAACATTTTTAAGCAATTTTACTTGCCATTCAGTAGAGTTATCAACATAATTTTTATTACCTGTGAAGTGTCATTTCATTTTCTTGATACAGTTCAGTCATTACTTTAAGTTTCTGCTGAAGCTTTTGATTCTCACTTTCAAATTGTTCATTTTCGGACTGCAAAGATGCTTGTTCAGTCTGGAGATTTTTAATATATTCTATAGATAATTTTTAAAAGTCACAAAGGAGTAAATATTTTGAGTTGCATATTAACACTTCATACAAATAAAAATTACTTAAATGATTAATAAACAAAATTCTTTCTAACAACAATAGAAAATCTGTATGGTATTTTTTTTTTTCTTTTTCCCCCTCTTTTAATTCCCCGCTCCGCCCCCACTTCCACCTCTGACCTATGGATGTTGCCGTTTCCCCTTAAGAACTGAATCTCTGAAGGCGGGGCATCTCCTCCCATACGCTCGCAGCGTGCACCTGAGGGCTGGCGCACCCCGAGCCTGGTCCGTGGCTCCACTTGGGGCGGGAACCCAGGACCTTCTGCATGTAAAGCAGATGTGCTAACCACTACATTATGGAGCCACCCTCCTATATATTTTTAAATTCACATCTGTTGACTTAAGCTTTAAGCCATTACCAAGAACAGTCATTTAATAGACATTAATGTTGGATATTATTGCTATTAAAACTGAATCAATCTTATTAAAAAAATAAACCAACACTTAGATCATTATATTTTTGTATTTCTATTTTAACTATTTTGTTTCAAATCCTCTATCTCTTAAAAGAGAACTGTAAATAATGAGCAAAGAGGAGAAGCAGTTTAGAATAAAACTTTCATGTTATAAATAGAAAAAATTGATTGTAGAAATTCCTTTTTTGTGACCTATTAAAAAAAGAAAGTTAAATTTGGAAGGAGGGTACAGGCAGACATAGAGTCTCCAAATACTAGCTTTAGAAAATAATAAAAATTTGCCAAGCAATTTTATTAACAAATGGGGTAACTGATGAGCAAATCCTTGGTATTCTGGCACTTACTGAATAGTTCCTCACTGAGAGTCTATTAATATACTAAAATACAGCTTCCTTAAAAGAGAGCTCCATATCTTTTCCTCCTGTGATGCTCCCATAGCTTTTAGTAATATGTATCACATACAACAAAATTTATTTTTAAGTTAATGTTACTTTTCAAAATCCAAAATAATCCAAATATCAATATCATGTATAAGGCTATACTCTTGTTTTTAATAATATGATTCTTTGGTGGTTCAACCTTTTCAAAAAGTGTTTTATTATAAATAAATACAGTTCACTATTGTAGAAATTTTTGAAAATACAGATTGTAAAAGTCAAAGAGAAATCTATCTATAATCCCATATTCAAAGATAATTATTGTTGACATTTTAGTATGTCCTTACATTCTTTCTTTATGTAAATGGTTATGGTAAAATTCTTTTTTTTTTTTACAAAATGGGATGTTACTTATATCAACTATACCAGCAAAATAAATAAAAATGTTTTCAATGAAAAAAACTTCAGTTCTACAGGTCTAACATCATTCTTGCATGTGCTACTACGCATGTACATTAAAGGAGAAAACTATACTGTAAAAATTTGTAAAATATAGTAGTACCACTATAAAAGTCAATTTTGCAATTTACAAAGATTTTGAAAATTTTAAGTTTTAATTTGCTGCTTTCTAATATCTCAAACCATAGACATATAATACTAAAATTCAAAAATAAGTATGGTTTTACATGTTTTTTAAAATAATTTCATTACTTTAATTTCATATAAATATGGAGGAACAGATAAGGCTTTACTAACAACAAAAAAAAAACTCAGGACTAATTTTTCACAAATAAGAAACAAAATTTATTTAAAATCCTATCAAATTGGATTTTCTCATAATTGATTCAATTTATGGTACCATTCTCTATAAGGAGATGTATTTATTTAGGAAAACTTTAAAAGTATATATATATTACCCACCTGTAAAATCTTCCTTGGTTTTATCTACTTCAGATAACTGAGTATAAATTTGGTTTCTTTCTCCCTCTAGGGTTTTTAAAGAAGCATTTAACTTCAAAGAATGGGAAAAGGAAAAAAGCAACATTAATCAGTTACACCAAAAAAAAAATCTCACTTTGGTGAAATTATTGCCTAGAATGTACAAACTAACAATGCAGTTTCCATCTCAGAAAGTCAGCAAATTCATCAATAGTTGGAAATTTCAGAACAGGGATAGAGAAGATCTGTGATGGATGCTTAAACAGTGCTATTTTCATTCTGCTTACTTTTAAAACATAAGTTTGATTAAAGCAATCTTCAAACTACATTACCAAGACTTCTCACAGATCAATAAAGATCAGGATACCACTACTAGGGTAGAAAAGAGAAAGAATAAACCAGAAGAAAAAGAACCTATTATTTACTTCTCAAAATAGGATATGGGGCAATAGAGACAAGAAAATACTGAGACTAAAGGAAGAAAAATGCTCAAGAGGGAAGTATGAGAGAAAATAAATGTTTTTAATATGTTGTTTAGACAAAAGAAACGAATATAGAGCTTGAAAAGTTTTGTTACCATAAATTCTAAAAATTAACAATATGAATTACTAGTTGGTATAAAAAAGAAAAAAGCAATTGGTGAAGATAAGTATGATCACGTCTGAAAATTCTAATGTCATATATTGTAACTATAAAATGGACTTTAAAGGTAGTTACTAAGGACATAGGGATTTAAACCATGTTCTAGTTCTTTATTTTTTTTATTTATGTAGCAATGCAAACCTTAGCAGCATGAATCAGTTTCTTCAAACCTCCTTTTAGTTGATTATCTATAATAAAAAACAAAAACATAACAATAAATTAGGGGGAAAATGCAATGTCACAATAGACATCCAAATGATTTTATTAGTTTACTCAATTAGAGCCTTATTATCTCTCTTCTTGCTACAATAATGAATTTGATATAAGACAGAATGGCCTTGGATTTGGATCTGCTCCCAGGAAGTTAAACAATAAAAGCGCTGGAAGTACCATAAAATCATGTAACAAGGTTCTTGACCACTCCAAAAACAGAGTTATAACAGAGATTTGGTACTCACCTAAATATAGTCCACAGTCTCAACTATTCTTACAATCCTTCACTATACAAAATATTGAGTGTAATTATACTCCAAATTAAAATAACATTAAACAAGCATGAGTGTCTCACTAGAAAAATAATTATTTCTTAGAAAATAAAGCAGAATTGAAAAAGTACAAACACAACTATATGTATTTACTTTGGAAATATAATTTTCTTCCAATTCATTAATGCTATCATCAAAGAAAAATGTTTTTAAAACATATCTTCTCTTCCTTAATAACTTTGTTAATTATGCAGGGGTGGAGGGAGGAAAAAAGAGAAAGGACACAAAAGTCTGAAGGACTACCATTATAGAAAACTAGGTGAAAGATAAATAAGATCTCTCCGTACTCTTTTTGCAACTTCCTGTGAGTCTATAATTATGCCAAAGTTTAAAAAAATTTAAGTCAAAGGAATTGGTTTGAGAATATTCAGTAGCTATAGTGAACTTAACTTTTTCCTGAGTTTCCAGACTACAACCAACAACAGCAATAACCATTTGGATGGCCGACAATAAAGTACTGTAACCATATGAATCACCTAAGTAAAGCAACAAAAAAACTATCCTGAGGTACTCACTTATAAAACATTCACCTTTTTTCAAACTATTCTCTCATCCATTTGATTTGCTTACAGTACAGGGAAAAACAGGCATTATAATAATTATGATGCAATGTGAAAATTACTATAATGAAGATACAGACAATATATAAAAAGAACAAAGAGGAAGAAGGCTGTAAGTCTGTCTGAGGAGTTGGAGAAAGATTACTGAAAAGGCTATATTCCAGCAGAAGCTTAACTATAAGGGATGGTGAGAAATGGACAGAGTATTAGAGAAAGATGGACAAGATGGGCCAAAGCACAAGTGTATAAAGAACATGGTATACATGGGGAAATAAAAGGAAATACAAGAGCTGGTCATCATTTTTAGCAAGAGAATGAGGCATCTGATACCTAAGTGCGCACCATTTTCTGAATCACTCTTCATTTCCAATTCCAAGTTATCATCTGTTATATCTTCTCCAAGCACAGCAGCCCAATCTTTCATCTTTAGCAAGCGTTCAGTCAGAGACTTGACATTTAGCAAAGAGGGGAAAAAGGAGGGTAATGACTTATGTTAACAATTAACAACTTCTGAGTATATAGTTGTACTTTAAAAATCAAGGCACATAAATAACAGTACATGAGCTCTTATTCTCTACCGATATTGATATGTAAATACTCCAAAAAGATTAACATTTACTGACTATTAAATTCTTAAAGTTAAAAACCAAAACCAGTTATTCCTAAATCAAATAGAATTCTTGATAATGGCCCATTTTTGCTAAATATATCATGACTATAAAGTAACAAATCATTTTCTTATATGAGATTTCTCACATGCTGCAAATAAGAGTGGCCATTAACATGAGCATATATTTCGTGTGAAGTCAAACTAACCTGCAAGGGAGGTTCATGATATATGAAAAGATCGAATTTCACAGATTCAATTTATTCAAGTAAACAACTAGCTGGAGGGTTCAGGTGACATAAAGAAAAAGAAATTATAAAAGAGAATCTGAATTGGAGCATTAGAAGTTTTCCAACAGTACTTTTTGAATTTTATTGAATAAAGAAAGATTTTCTAGCACTACGGATAATAAAATGACTGTGCCATTTACTTCTGTGGAAGGACTCAGCTAAAAATCCATTCTTCTCTACAATTTCCACCCTTCGATCAGCTCCCTCTAAGCACAAATAACATGGCCTATAGCTTTGAGTAGAGTTTGAGATTAGCATCTTATTCTTGTTCTGTTTCGGAAAACTCCAAAGTCCTTTAGTAGAGTAAATTTAGGCAGAAAAAAAATAAATAATGTGCCAAATTATGAATACAACTTCTAAAGATGAAATCTTGAAAACATTCTTAGTAACAACATAAATGGCATAAATGCATATTTTTCAAGATGATAACATCCACTTCACTGTAGATTACAGAACGTTAGTTTTACATCTTATTGCTTGATCCTCATAGCCAAGTATGTTTGCAGCTTGAAAGTATAAGATTTAGAAGAGCAGGCAGGAAAGAGGTTAGGAGGGTGAGACAGAGAGTAGGAAAAAGTCAACAAATCTGAACAGTAATATCAATTATTGTATTCCTATTAGAGCCAAGTTTCAATTAGATTTAAGTATTCATCTCTGTGAAAGTATTAACCTAAGTATTAAAGATATTCAACCAATACATATAACTTCATCTGTCCAATTTCTAAAATTCTTTCCAACCTCTTCTTATCAACAGAAGTAGATGGCTGTCTAAAGACAAAAGTAAAATCCATTATTCTTTTTCTTCATTAAATACCTAGGCTAAAATACAAAGGAGAGGAAAAGAGGGATAAAAAAACATATGAAATGTTGATATCTGTATACTACAAATCTGTAACTCTTCAAGGAGCATTTGGCAGCACAGATGATAATACTAATACAAATTGCAATGTATGCCGAAAAAGTCTTCAAATCGGGCAAAATAAATGATCAAAATAAAACTGCTAAAAACAGAAATTTTCAAATTTCAAAAATTAGTATAAAATTCTAGCTAACTCGGTCACTAAAACCAGGGCCATTTACCTTGATCTGATTTTCTTTATCATATAGAACTTGTTTCGCATGTGCTTTGGAGTCTTCAAGAATCATTTTCTGTTTATTAAGTTCACTCACTTGTTCTTTCCATTCTTTAGATTCCTGTAAAAGCTAAAATTCAAACCCAACAAAAAAAGAAAAACAACTCATATTACCTTACCATCCTTATTTATTTAAGTTTATCATTGATAACTTTAAAAAGAAAACCAATACAGTCTATGGCCATGCTACCCTGAACAAGCCCAATCCCATGTGATCTCAGAAGCTAAGCAGAGTCAGGCCTGGTTAGTACTTGGATGGGAGATCAGCTAGGAAGACTAGGTGCTGCAGGCGTAAAAAATAAAAAAAATAAGGGATTGTAAACTGACAAGGTCCTTGTAATCTGTGAGATCAACCAAGGGTTGCCTCACCTAAAAAATGAAAAATAAAAAAAAAAACAATGCAATGTGTTGCTAAGAAGGAAGGGAGGAAAAGAATAAGGGATGGAATGAAAGAGAGAGAGAGGGAAAGAAGGAAGGAAAAAAGGAAGAAAGGAAGGAAAGAGGGAGGGAGGGAGGGAAGGAAGGCTCCTATTTTCAAAGAACCTTCAAAAGAGTGGTAATATGAAATAACAGACACTTTAACATTCTTTGACTGGTTGACGTAATAAATTTATATCAAATAAAAAGTTTTCTGACACATTTATGTCTGTTAGATTTGGTCATTCCTTACAGTTCCTTATATCCCATATAACATGCCATATCTTACTTTATTAAAATTTTTCCTACATAAGGAGGACACCAAGGGACACACAGGAGATTGTCCTGTTCTCATGCTCTCCAAGAAAAGCTCATTCTTGCCCTTAGCATGGGTCAGTCATGAGTATGCCCAGAAGATTTATAATTACATATTCACAAGATGAAGAATCCCTATACAGTACAAACCTGTTTCTGGCCTTCCTGAAGTAGAGAATTTTCACTCAAAGCATCTTTTATAGCTACCTTAAGTCGTTCTTCATTCATTTTAAATATTTTGAAAGTTGTTTTGGCCTAAGTAAAATACAACATATTGAGTTTATAACAGTTTAATACAATAGCTTTTTTATACATACTCTCTATAACATGGACTTAAAGTAAAAAACACACCAACGTTAATAAGAGAGGTAACACGGCATAGCAGAAAAAAAGCTGGCCTAAAATAATGGGTCTGATATTAACCTGCCATGTGACCTTGGATCTTGATTTAAACTCTTGTAACCTTCTATGAACTACATAGCAAGTTTTGTTAACTTTTTAGTCACTGTCTCTTACCAGAATTTAAACTTTATGAGAGTTTTTCTGTCAATTCTATCTACTAATGTTAAGTGCCAAACATCTTCAACAGTGACCAGTACATAGCAATAGCTCAATAAATAAATCGTCCAATAAAAAATTCAACTTTCCTGAGGTACCATGTATAAAAAATATATACCTAAGACCCTTATATCTCAAATTCTAATATTATATATTATTTTTAATCATAAAATAAAATTGAAATAATTTTCAAAAGCAACAAACCTATTAGACTAATTCAACTTACTTCAGCTACTTGCGATTTGAGGGATTTTGATTCATCTTCTAGGGACTGTATCCTTTTTGAAATATCTACCATCTAGAAAGACAGTATCAATCAATAAACAAGTATTTACTAAACTCCTCCGGTTTCCAAGATGCCACATATATTAGATATATTGTTAACCTAACACTTTCCTCAAAAAGTTGAGGGCTCAAATTAAGAAATCTGCTCAGCCATATGCTTAAAGAAATTTTATATGAAAGTTACATAATAGTATTTTATCTCATCTTTAATATTACATTTAAGTTATATAGGCTCCAGATAAGTCCACTAATGTCATATCTCACTAAATAATTTTATACACATCAAAACCTTCCTTAAGACAGATTTTAAAATAGGATGACAAATAAAGTTAAAATGTTCTTAACATAGCTTTTGAGTGATAAAATAAAATCTACTATGTATGTGATTATTCAACTTAAATTATTTATGTGAGCTACTTCCATAGCATGTATAGAAAATTTCTTTAAAAATATGCAGGAAACTTAACGTGATAATAATAACCTTGAGCAAATGAAAAGAGCTAGTAAATCTGGAAATTTTTACTCTCTACTTCACAGCCTTCTGTATTCTTTGAATTTTTTACTGTGCACATAATACTGTAACTGATAGCATATTAATTTTTTAAAATTCAGTAACTTTCTTTTTCTTATAGTCTTCTCAAACACAAGAGCCTTACCAATTCATCTTGTTCAGAATGTTTAGATTTCTCTTCTTTTAACTTTTTTTCCAGAAAGAGTATTTCATCCTCAAGTTCAGATTTGGACAAGTTCAGCTTTTCATAGATGGCCTAAAAGAAGAAGCCAATTTTATAAGACGAACATAGGAATTTTTCATTAGGGTAAATCAGGGCATAAGTATAATCAAACATACATGCTATAAGTTAAATAAGTTTAGTTTATTTCTTCATTTATAGAACATTGAAATAATAGCAATTCTAATAGTGGTCAGCAAACTTTCTCTATAAGGAGCCAGAGAGTAAATATTTTAGGCTTGCAGGCCATGCAGTTTCCATCCCAATTACTCAATTATGCCTGTGTAGTGAGGAAGCAAAAATAATATATAAATGAATGAGCACAGCTGTGTTCCAATAAAATTTTATTTACAAAAACAGTTGGCAAGCCCAGAGTCTAGTTTGCCAACCTCTGCTTTAAAGCATTATGAAGGGGAAAATGAGAAATAAATCCACTTTAATATAATTAAAGACAAAATAAAAAATAAATTCAAAAACCAATCAAGATTGCTTCAAAATAATATTCTATATTAGAATAATATTCTATTCCAATAATATACTATAGAATATTATTTTTCTGTGACCTTCTGAATTAAAAATGATTAGTTATTGGATTATTCCAATTGGATATTAAATATAATAAACATACCTCTGATATTTGGGATCCTTCAACAAACTTGTTAAAAAAAAAATAAACCAAAATTCAAAGAATTTAATGCAAGCCAAAATAAAACAGAACAAATACACACTATATTATAATGGTTAAAAACTTATTTATATATATTTCCCCAAATTTTACTATTTGATTATATGAATTCCAACTTGAATCAAATTACTATATTGTTTTGATTTTATCTACAGATTCAACCATCAAGTTTTTTATATTCAATTATATTTACCAATCTTGAAAATAAACACTATGTTTTTGAAAAATAATAAAATTAGAGAAAAACTTCCAAATGTCCATTTTAAAGAAAAATTTAGCAAATCTTCATGCTAGATTACGTGATTTAAATGCCTTGATAATAAACTGGTGTTTTATTTTATCCATAATACCACCAAGCTTGAGTAAATGTCTTTGCATTCCAGTGTTTGCTCTTCTGTTAGCATGTAAATGCCTTTTTAAATTCTTTTTTAATCAAACTACTAGAACAATAGTTACAAGAGAATATCAACAAAAAATACATATAACAATTTCAACAAGTTCTTGAGTATATTAACAGGTAACAAATGAAAGAAAAGATTAAATTTATTGTATTTGGAATTCAATTTTCACTTACTCTTCATTCTACTAGGAAATTCTGAATCTGACTTTCTGATGATTACAGACATCGGTGACTGAGAACTGCCAAGCTGGACTGAGTAAAGACATGCGCCAAAGATACAAAGTCCATTGTTTTCTACTTTAATGTTAGTAAGCTTTTTACAACACTTCCATCTCAAAACGGTAGTAAGGCACTCCCATTACCCTAATCTGTTGTAGTTTAGCTAAATGACAAATTATTATACTTCCCTTCCTTACTATTACCCAAATCATACCTGGCCCAGGAGGGCCAAGTATGCCTACCTCTTCCAAATTCTACATTCATCACATCATGTTGGCATCTTGAAATTGGTCACAGTCAGAGTATTTATACAACAGAACTCAGCAAAATAAGGCCTCCTGCTTTTCAGAGAGCCAGTTGTTAAATATTTACCAGCACACCACTGCTTATAATAAAAATCTCTGATCTAATTCTAGCCAGCTCCTAATATAATGGGGATGAAGTAAAGGCAAGTACTGACACAATATACATAATCTGTGGTTGCCAACTATTGCTAAATTTATTTTTAGAAATCCTATTTTTCTTTCTGTAGCAAAGTGAATCAAAAAGAAAAAAATGGCCACAAAAAAATAATACATTTCCCAGGAATTAAAAATGAGCTTCTATAATGCCTAGATTCTAGTGAACCAAAGGTGCCTCACTCCAAACAAGTTAGCGACAAGAGCTCAAATATTTAAAATATTTTATGCTACTTACTAATGTTCTATTTCCTATATTTAACCTTTTCTTTAAAAAAGTTCAGAGAAGCTCTTTCACATTTCCTTTGAAATAGTTTTGAGAAGATGCATTACTTTTTAAAGTTTGTGTAATTTAGTAAGAATCTTCCCCCAGCTTTTATAATTATACTATTGGTTTTTACCTCTAAACTTTGTGCTTCTGTCGACTCCTTCTCAAAGCTGGAATCCTTTAAAGATGACTCTAAGCCTTCATACTAAAATAAAGCAACATTGTGAGTAAAAACTCTACAAATTTTATTCCAAGTTTTATCTGGATAGGTGTCTAAGAAGCAGACATAATCTACTTCCACAGGTACGTTAAATTTACTTGGATTTACTTAGCTTTAAGTTCTTCCAATATGATCACAAAAACAAACAAAGCCAGGGCAGCTAACACATCACAACCCTCTAGATTGGACAACAAATGGCAGAACTTCACACATAAGCTTAAGAGAGCTATCCAAAGTCTACCTATTTATTAAAGATAAATTTATACTTAGTAGCCATTAGAAATTTTCACTTCTAATCCAAATTATACAACAAATAAAGTAGGGAATATAAAATGTTTAAAAGATAAAGAAAACAACCAAGGATAATGTAAAATAAGGACAATGAAACATACAATGCTATAGGATTTAGCAAAATGCATTTACTTCAATGCTTTAAAAAAAATAAGTGATTACAGAGAAGACCAGGTTGTTTTGGATCAACCTTCTTGCTAAGAACAGGAAAAAGAGCTGGACAAAAATACTGAAAAACAGGATATCTGTGGAGGTCTCAAAATTTGGAGTTCAAATTTGGAGAAGACAAAATTTGGAGTTCAGGATCTGACGAGTAGGATGAGCCATGGAGCTCAGGTTTTAGGGTGGGACTCTGTTGTAGGATGAATAATGACCTTCCCAAATTCCACCCTAACCCCCCAAATTTCCAGATGTGATGAGTTAAGGATCTCGAGATAGAAAGAATATGTAGAATTATCTCGGTGGGCTCAATATAATCCCAAGGGTCCTTATAAGAGGAATGCCAGGGGATAAAAGTTAGGAGAGAAGATGATTTGAAGATGCAGGCAAAGAACAGAGTGATGCAGCTATGAGCCAAAGAATGTGAGTATCCTCCAAAAGGTGGAAAAAGCTAGAAACAGATTCTTTTCTGAAGCCTCCATGAAGAAACAGACTGCTGATACCTTAATTTTCGCCCTATCTGTCTGGTTTTAGACTTCTGATCTCCAGAACTATAACTGAATAAGTTTGTGTTACTTTATGCCACCAAGTTTGTGGTAATTTGTTACAGCAGCAATAGAAAACTAATACCAACCCACACTGGCCAACTTATAAGAAAGTCTAAACTAGAAACAGACTAATTACTTTAACTGAGGCCAAAGTTTCTAAACATCTCAATCTGTGAGTAAGTAATCTATGATTTCAAATGTCCTAGCCCATCTGCCTATGAGAAGCAATAGTAAACCCTCACTTAAGAAAGACAGTATCATCCATAGCATCAAAATTATCCATGCGATTTTTGTTATACTATTACTGATACTCAACATAAAATAACCTGGTATTCAAGAAGACAAGATTTGACTGAAAACCAAGGGAAAAAGCCAGCAAGAAGCAGACTCTCAAAGGACACAGATAATGGCGTTCTCAGTCAGACATTGGCTATAATCAAAAAGACAAATAAGTGTTGGGAAGGAATGTAAAGAAACTGGAACACTCACATACTGCTGGTAGGAATGTAAACTGGTACGGTCACTATAGAAAACAATTTGGTAGTTCTTCAAAAGTTAAATAGACATCTAGCAATTCCACTCCTAAGTATAGACCCAAAAGAATTAAAAACATACATCCACACAAAAATTTGTGCATGGCAGCAGCCAAAAAGGAGAATAATCCAAATGTCCATCAACTGACAGATGGATATATAAACTGAAATATAAATAGTGTTTGGCAAAAAAAATAAATACGGATACTTGCTACAACATAGATGAACCTTGAAGACATCACATAAGGTATATTTATAGAAACAAAAAGTAGGTTAATTGTCTAGGGCTTAGAAATGGAGGAGATGGGGCAAAAGGTGCTGTCTAAGGGGTGTAGCATTTCCTTTTGGGGTAAAAAAATGAACAAAATTTATTGTGGTAATGGATGCACAAGTCTGTGAGTATACTAAAAGGCACGCATTTGTACACTTTAAATGGGTGAATGTATAGTATGTGAATAATATCTCAACAAAGCTGTAAAAAAAAACTACTATTTACAATAGTTTTAAAAATCATCAGATACCAGGGATTGAATCTAAGAAAAGATTTAAGACCTCAATCCAAAAATGTATAAAACAATGTGTAAGACCTCAATCCAAAAATGTATAAAACAATACTGAGAGAATTTTAAGAAGACAAAAATGGAGGGATATACCATATTACAAAGATAAGAACTCAACATTATAAAAATGTCCATTCTCTCCAAATTGATCTATATATTCAATGTAATCCCAATCAAATTCCAAGCAGGCTATGTGCACGTGTAAACTAATGAAATGATTTAAAATTTATGTGGAGAGATAAAATGCCAAGATAACCAAGACAATCTTGAAGAACAAAAAACTTGGAGGTTTACACTGTCAGATATCATGACTTGTTATAAAAATATGATAGATTAAAAAAACATGGTTGACATGAAAATTTAAAAAACAGACTAACAGGACAAAAGATATAGATACAGACTCAGACATATACAGTCACTTGATTTAAGATGACACTACAGAACAAAGAGATGGTCTTTTCAATAAATAGCACTGATTAATTCAACATCCATATGAAAAACTCTGAATCTTGACCTCCAAATCACACTACCACAGATTCAATTCCAAGCAAAGACTAATTAAATTTGAGCTGAAGTTTCTCCCCCACACACAGAAATTCATATGCTGAAGCCCCAATCCACAGTATGAATTTGACTATATTTGGAGATAGGCGCTTTAAAGAGGTGATTAAATTAAACTGAGGTTGTTAGGGTGGGCCCTAATCCAATGTGACTGATGTCCTTCTGAGAGAAAAAAAGTTGGACAGAGAAATACCAGAAACAGGCACCAGCAAAGAGGAAAGACCATGTGAGGACAGGGAAAGAAGACAGCAATCTTCAAGCCAAGAAAAGCAGCTAGAAAGAAACCAAACCTGACAACACCTTGATCCTGGACTTCCAACCTCCAGAACTACGCAAAAGTTAATTTCTGTGTGTAACTCACCAAGTCTATGGTATTTTGTTATGACAGTCCTAGCTAACTAATAAAGACTAAATGAGGAAAGTAAAACAATAAAGTTTCTAAAAGATAAGAATGTCTTCGTATCCTTGAGCAGACAAAAATTCTGCACTAGGAAGCAAAAAGCAGTCATCATAAAGACTGACAAATTAGACTACGCTAAAATTAAAAACTTCTGCTTACCAAGACACCATTTGAAATAAAAAGGCATAGTGGAAGATATTTGCCATACATATATCTGACAAAGGACTCATATCCAAAACATAGAAAAAAATGCTATGTATCAAAAACAAAATAGATAATCGTACCTTTAAAAATGTAAAAGGAAACAGAAAACTTCATAAAAAGAACAAAATGGCCAAAAAACATATGAAAAGGTGCTTAACCACATTAGTCAGGAAAAGGGAAATTGAAATCACAAGACACCACTATGCACCTACCACAACAGTTAAAATTAATAAGATAGGTAATATGAGGAGCAACTGAACTCTCATACTTTGCAAATAAAGCATTAATAAAGAAGTATAAAGTCCTCTGACGCTAACATGAATGTTAACATTTTCAAAAATGTCTTACCTCTTTTTGAACAAGGCTAAATTTTTCAAGTAGTTGACATTTTTCTTCGATTAGTGTAGAAAGTTCTACAGCAAGCTTTTTCTCTCTTCCTAAAAATTAAAAAAAAAGTGAAACTATGAAAACGCTTATTCATAAAGACATATGTACCCCTATGTTCATTGCAGCATTATTTACAATAGCCAAGTCATGGAAACAACCTAAGTGTCCACTGACAAATGACTAGTTAAGGAAGATGTGGCACATACACACATACACACACATATGCACACACAGTGAAATACTACTCAGCCATAAAAACATAACAAAATACTGCCATTTGTGACATGGATGGATCTTGAGAGTACTATGCTAAGTGAAATAAGCCAGATGGAAAAGGACAAATAGTATAATTTCACTCATATGTGTAATATAAAATAAAAAGTAACAAATGAACAAAACAAATAAAAATAAACTCACAGATACAGAAAACAGAATGGTGGCTACCAGAGGGGAAAGAAGGTGGGAAGAGGATGAAGTGGGTGAAGGGTCAAATATATGGTAACAGAAGGAAACCAGACCTCAGGTGGTGAGCATACAATAGAGTACACATATGTCAAATTATAATCTTATACACCTAAAAATCATATGTCATTAATCAATGTTACCTTAATAAGTTAATATTATC
Source organism: Pteropus medius (assembly GCF_902729225.1). Taxonomy (NCBI): domain Eukaryota; kingdom Metazoa; phylum Chordata; class Mammalia; order Chiroptera; family Pteropodidae; genus Pteropus; species Pteropus medius. The sequence continues at coordinate 14,957,591 of NW_024354911.1, forward strand.
ACATGTAAATTGTTTTAAGTTTTAAAATTATAAATGATTTTAAATGGTGAGATCTAAAGTAGAAAAAAAGAGCTTACCCATGTAAAGCCGGCTTCTAATCTGAAAAAAATTTTAAACAAAATTACATTAAAAGAAATATACATTCGAGTAAATCTAATTTAATTTACACTGCCAAATTAAAAATAACATTTTTCTATTGCCTTAGTATGAATATAAGTTAGCCAAGTGTTCTATGTTCAATGAGATAAATGCTACATATTAAAGTTTCCCTATTGAAGGTTCACATTGTATATCAGCATATTAAAGGCTCTGAAATAACTGTATCTTAAAAATACCTATTTTATTTAGCCCACTGTTCCTCAAACATATTTGACCCTAAAACAAACTATTTCAGGATGCCCCTATTATCTCCTTCACCTAGTGCTAATATTCAAAACAACACAATTTGAGAAATGTTCCAACTTCTCTCTCTCAAATAATGAAGGAAAAATTCCATGTGTAAGGGGATCAGGTTTAGGGTTGAGGCAATATAAGCAAATGTAAGAAACAATGGGGACTTAAATTGTCTACATAAGATGTATAGAGATAAAATTAAAAGACAATTGTAAAGTCAAGGTATAGTGAAAGAGGTAAAGATGAGGAATAAATTAGTTAACTGAACCATAAAAGTGAGGAATTATCTCAAAAGGTAACAGGAAAATACAAAAAAAATATTTGGGAAAAAAAGTTAAAACATATAAAAGTCTTAAGTGTTAAGGGCCAACATCTAAAACATAGTAGTCCCAAAAAGAGAAATAAAAATATAAAATGCAGAAGAAATTTCCTGGAATTAAAAAAAAATGATAAAAGATCTCATATTAAGAGATTCCAGAAAATTCTAAAGAAGAAATAAAATTTTTTCAAACCTAGACACATTACGTTGAAATAAGAATATCAAATTAAAAGATTCTTAAAGCTTCCACAGAGAACAGATCAACTACAAATAAGAATCAGACATTAGACTTTTCGATAAGTAAAATTACATGTAAAAAAAACAAGGAAGCGAGGGTTTTAAAGTATTAAAAAGAACTTTAGACCTAAAATGGTTATATCCAACAAATTATCATTCCACTGTGAGGACTTAATTCAAATATCCTCAAGCATTCCAAATAAAGTCTTAGAAGCTTTGCCATACAAAGACCCACACTAGAACAATCTTAAAAGAAGTATTCAAATATGGGAAGAATTAAATCCAGGAAATCCTGTAAGAGATATGTCAATAAAGGGTGATCAAATATCTTGGTAATATTTTTTTGTAGTCTTGAGGGAGGGGGCAGGGATGGAGGAGAAAGTTAAGAACAAAGACAAGAAAAAGAGAAATATATCCAGAACGAAAATTTTAGATTATAACAACATTATGAGGTTAGAAAGTGAAAGAGACCAGGGGATATGAGAGCATGCTAAGGTCCTTATCTTCTTAGTAGGAAGATGTACTATTAATATAAAGAGAATTAAAAGAAACATATAGAAAGTAGAACAAATTAATAAACTAAGCTGGAAGAAACTAATCCAAAATATCAATAATCATAGGTAGACAGACTAAACTCAAGTGAAAAAACAAAAGTTGTCAGATTAGATATAAAAGAAGTTACACAGGACACACATTAAGTAAAAGACCAAAGAAAGGTTAAAAAGTATGAAGATGAAAAAAGACATATCAAATATCAACCAAAAGAAAGTCGGTATGCCTATGTTAACATCAGATAAGAGACTTTAATAAGACCAAAGCATCACTTGAGTTATAGAGGGTCACTAGATCATTGATAAAAGGTTCAATCCACCAAGAGACACAGAAATTCCAAACACGTATCCCACAAAATACGATCAAAATATGTAAAGCAAGATTTGACAGAACTATGGAAAGTGATAAATCATGAAAGAAGAATTTAGCCCACTTCTCTTCATTCTTGATAGATGAAATAAGCAAAAAAGAGCAAGAATACATAATACATGAACAAGACAAATTAGTCATTTAACTCAAGGGGAAGATACAGAATAATATACATATATCTGTTTTCAACAATAATCAATGGAATAGAATTAAGAGTACAGTAAAGGTCTACATGTATATGGAACTCTAATACCTAACATGGCAGATGAATAAGGAAAGGAGGGATTATTCAATAAATAAATGTGAGAAAAATATGTATATAAGGTGAGAAAATTACACTGAATCTCTATCCCATATCAGACAAAAAATTGCATTCAAGATGAATCAAGGACTTAAGTGATTAAAAGCAAAATTTTAAAATTATGAATATCTATTCATCAGAAAACACCTTAAGGAAAATGAAAAGCTATTTCATAGTGGGATGTTTGCTATACACATAATCACCAAAGACAGCATCAAGAATAGATAAAGAATGCCCGCAAATAAAAAACAACTACTCAACAGAAAAATGGGCAAAAGACATAAACAATTATTTCCCAAAAGAACAAATACATACAGCTAGTAAATTTAGTAAAAGATTTCAATATCATAGTGATCGAGGAATTCAAATCAAGACCATGATAACACTCCACTTTATACTCATTCAAGTGGCAAAATAACAAGTGTTGGAGAGGAGAGAAATCAAATAGATCCCTAGGACCTCTTATATATTGCTGGTACAGGTGTGAACTGGTACAGAAAATTTGGAAAAGAATTTGGCATTATCTTTTAAAAGTAGAACCTCCACATATCCTATAACCCAGTAATCATACACCTAAGTATATTCGCAAGAGAAGCTTAAAAGTATACAAGATACGTATAAGAATATTATACACAGCAGCACTAACTGTAACAAAAAATAACTAAAAGAAAACAAATGAACTTTAGCATATTCTTATAATGTAATAGCCTAGAGTAATAAAAATGAAAAAAATTAAACCTCATCCAAAAATATAGATGAACCTTAGCAATATAGGATGGGGTAAAAAAGTTTCAAAACATGATATATGGGATGATACCAAGTAAAATTACATACTATACTTTTGAAGAATAGATGAAGATATGACCAAAAACAATTTTTTTAAGGCATGGGAATAATCAACACAGAATCCAGAACAGGGCTACCTCTAGTACAGAGAGAAGTAGGGGGATGAAATGAGGGAGGATCACCTAAATAAAAGTGATAGTCAATGTTTTTGTTTCCAGGTTAGGTGGCAAACTCACAGATGTTTAGTATACTGTTAAAAACAAACACAAACCAAAATCAATCAATCAATCATTAATAAAGGAAGAGTTTTAGTATTAGTGTAGAACATTTCTACAAAGAAATTCTTTAAAATTTTACGCTTAAAAAATTCCTCTAAATCCATATTGTTTCTAGTAACAGTAGAAACATAACTACAACTTAATTTGTTTCCTTAAAACGAAAGACATGTTTCTCATATTATTTGTTCTAGCTGAAGATAAAATGAACATTCTCTTACTATACAGCATTGGTTACTTACCGATCGAAAACTTCTCCACAAAAACAAAAAAAAAGCAAAAAATCCAACAGTAGCTGCACATATCAGCAATTCCCCAGGCAAACCATAGGGAGTAGGACCTGGTCTCATATCTTCAGGCAAAGCTGCCACAACCTTCAAGACAAAGAAAATTAACTTTTTAAAATATACTTTTTATCAAAAGTGTTGATGACAAACTGCTATGCACTGAATGTTTGTGTCCCCTCTCACCCCAAAATCTGCATGTTGAATCCTAATCCCCTGTGTGATGGTATTGAGAAGCAGGGCCTTTCGGAACGATTAGGTTATGAGTGCAGGCCTCATGAATGGGATTAGTGCCCTTATAAAAGAAGCCACAGAAAGATCCCTTGACCTTTCCACCATGTGAGGTTACAAGGAAGGAGACTATGAACCAGGAAGCATACCCTCACCAGACACCTGATTTGTGACACTTTGATCTTGGCCTTCCCAGCCTCCAGAACTATGAGAAAAAATTTTAAGCTACCCCGTCTATGGCATTTTTGTTAGAACAGTCCAAATGAACTAAGACACAAACCTAAGTACAAGTTTATATGTAAACACTATTAACATCCTTTTCATGAAATGGGCTGCCAGACGAACACCAAACAAAAGGTATCCAAGTATATTTTTTTCTGGCACCTTTCAAACACTATCACCAAGTGATTAAAAACAGCAGCATTGTGAAACGCAATGATTTTCAAACTGGGGTTCTACAAGATGCCTCAGAACTTCTGAGGATGAGAATAAGAGGAGAGTAGACCAAAGAAAGAAGCTGAGCTCAGGTGCTCTAAACCTTATTTCAACCAGTTTAGGTTTTACCTACAGAGTATATTGGGTTCCATATAAGATTTCCCTACAACAGGAAAAATGGATCTGCAGCTTAAAAAAAAAAGAAAGTTTGAAAACCAGTGATAAAGCTGTGGCTCCCTTCTTTTATCTGTAATGGGAATAATGCTGTTTGAACATGCAAGGTAGGTACTCAATAGAGGTAACTATTTCTATTATTTCCCTTTCAAAGACCATGATCCTGTACTCATGGCCTTTCCACATTATTCCTGGTCAGGTCTTCTGCACAAAACAGTTTAAGGCTTTTGCAGTTGCTTCAGTATTTCATCCTTCTCTGGGTCAGCTTATATTTCATCCTTACCCAATGAGGTTATTCTTTCCTTTGTTACCAGAACTCAGGTATTATTTAACAACATAGAAAAGAGAAAGGCTAGGAAGAAAAAAAAAAAATGTCCTTTTACGAACAACCAGAAGTCTGATCAGGTTTGATTCTTTCCAGTGTTCAGTTCAAAACCTCTGCAGAAAAATCTTCCTTTTTTAGGCCTTTTGCACCTAGAATAACCCTCTTTAATGTCTATTCCCCATCCAAAATCTTGTTTTATAATTCTAATCCATATATGTACTCTTTCCAAATTGCTATTTATTGTTCCTTAATCTGTATTAAATAAACTTGATTATATCTCTTCTAAAAAAAAATACCCCCTACCCTGATCTCTGCCCCCTCTACATTACCCCAGTAACCAGTTCACAGAAATATGACATCACTAGAGCCAATCAATGATTTTAAAATATATATATTTCTGCCTCTGAAAAAAGAGGCATCCAATACACAATAGTAAAGAAAAAAGTTTTCTTTATATATTCTCCAAGAATCTTACTTTAAACTATTTCAAAATATCAAATGCATACTTCAAAAATCTAATAATCAGTATGATTCATTGACAATGTCACAACACTTTAGGCAACAATTCTAAAAGCATCTCTCAGATCAAACATGTAATTATCTTTAGTACAGTGATATTTCTTAAATTCATTAGCATTTATCAGCCCTCTAAAAGAAAATAGTAAATTCTAGGTTAAAGTCTTGAGTTGGTTGGATCTGGTGGACTGAAGAATTGCAAATAATCTGAGTCTCCAAAATTCATCTCAAATCCATTGCTCTAGTTTTAATTATTCTGGCTCTCTCGTGGAGATTTTTCACTCTTAAATTTTAAGTACAATATAACACTCTATCTCACAAAAGTATAGAGAGAATAACCAGACTCATCAAACATCAATAAATATAATGAAATATACAATTACACATATTTGGTAAATTGGTCCTAAATTTTAGAAGTGATGGGTAACCCTTCCTAAATAAGGTAGTGATTAACACAGAATACTTAAAACCTATTCCACTCCCAAACATGAGTATTAAAGGAGTCCTAAACCAAGTATCTTAAAGAATTAACAAATCAAGTTGACAGAATACTCTAGTGTTAAATTAAAATTGTTTTTCATTTAACCACAAATAAGCATGACATCATAAAAACAAAATATTAGAATGTCAACATATACACCTTGAGAATACTTGATTATAATGCAAAGTTCCATTAAGGGTATACCTCCAAGATATAACACTTGAAATATAATTTCTCCTTTACATTATTAGTCATGCTAAAAAACTGAGAATTTTTCCCCCTGTAATTTAGTAGTAAACCACCAAAGAGTTTAAAAGAGGGACTGACTCACTCATTATTCACAAACAAGTTTGATAAAAACTATTGTTAGTATGCCTCTTGATTTTCATAAATGAAGACTGGTGACCATAAAAAGTAATAATAATAATTCTCCCTTTAAAAAAGGATCAAAAGAGCTTTAGGGTCAAATGGTCTAAAAAGAGCTAAGGCAGAATTAGTTTGGCCTGAAATAAGAATTGCAAAATTAATAATTACCTCATGAGAAGCTGTCAATATTCAATCAGTCATCCATCCACCCATCCATCCATCCATCTATCTATCCATCCATCCATCTATCCATCTACCCATCCACTAATTCCACATTTATTAACAAATTATATTCCAGAAACCTTTAAAAAACATACTCTCCTTTTAATCTTATCCATTTTCATGGTTTCAACTACCACTCTGATAACTCACAAATCTGTGACTCCAACTCTTAGTTTTATAATACTGGTTTATTGGACAAATCTAGTTGGATATCCTAGAGGGGTCACCATACAGAAGGACCATCTGTTAGTCCGTGTTCTATGGAAACAGGGAAACTTTTGCATATGGTTATGTTCTGTGATGGGGTGAGGGAGGTGGTCATTCCCAAAGCCAATCATACAGATAAAGGGAAAAGACCTCTAAAAGGAAACCACTATTTGATCTTATGCTGATAAACCCCTATTGCTACTTCAGTCTTTCTTTCTTGGGACACAGACCTTGAGAAAGGTAGAGATGGGTACTAAAATGGTGCCTACCACATAAAAACATGCCAGGCCTAAAACAGGACAGAGCCTAGGAGCCTGGAGAGGAAGGCCTATTATATGTAAGCTGAATTGTCTTTACTTTATTTTCTGTGGTTTCCTTTTTTTAGTATACAAACATTTAGCAAAGGTTTACTTAGTAAAGGTTTACTTACATGTTTCAGTCTTGCTTCAGTTGCGTTATGAGGAATAAAGCTAAGCCTAGAGTGCTGAATAAAAGCACAATGTGTCTCCAGCACCTACATTACCTGGAATCATCTTCAGCAAGCATCATTGCATATCACTCCCTGAGCCTACCTAACACTCTAGTAATACAGGTCCTGGTTTACTGCAGATATCATGCTGTTTCATATCTCCTAAAATATTCCTGAAAGGTTTCTGTAAAAACAAGAAAATGTAATCTCTACCACTCCTCAATTTCCCTAGCACTTGCTATGTATGCTTCAGCATGCACTTCAGTTTCTACTTTGTACTACTTTGTCTTGTCTCCTTTAATAGCATACCAGTGGCCCAAACTGTCTTTGTCCATTTAGAATCTCCACAGAACTATCAAACACACACACACACACACACACACACACACACCCCGAAAACTTTTTTTAACAAGAAACCAAATCAGTACTTTTTGATTTACCTAACAAGAAACCAATAATCCTAACTGCCTCAATATTTAAAAGCACTTTAAAAAATTTTTAACGCAAAGTTTAAAACTCAGCAACATAAATGCCCCTAAACATGTCCACAAAGACAGCTATAAACACTTAGAAAAACCCCTGCAACATGATCATAAACTGAACCACAAAATAAATTTTGAATAGTAGTTTAATGTCTTCAAATTTTACGTGAATACGATCTTTTACATTGACAAGACACAGAAAGAAGCGAAGAACAATCTCACTTATGGTAAAGCACCTCAGAAAAGCATTCTTTATTAAAAGGAAATGTAGAATGAGAACCCCAACCCCCCATCCAGGCTTAGGTGTCCTTTCAGGACAAGGAAAAGTTTCACCACTAAAAGGAATTCATTTCGGAAGATCAGTCCTTAAGTTTGTTACAGTCGGGGGAACCATGTGTCACTGACTTGTATTCATAATAAATAGCATAACAGAAAAGCTAATTCGTGTTAGGAATCGGGAAACATTTAACATACCTTTGCAAAGTCCCACTAAGCAAATGCTCTCTTCACCTTCCTCATCTGATCCCCTTCCACCACAAACACACACACATACCCCCCAGAAAAAGACCGCCCAAGCATCCTACGAACCTGGCTACTGCCTCGGGCCGGAGCCCAGCAGCAACTGAAGACTGGCTTCGGAACCTCCGATCACTGCCACTCAGACCCCAAAACCAAAGTCTGCTGCTTCCTTCCCTGGGCGGCTTCCGCGACCCCTGGGCCAAGTAACCCTGATCGCGCCTGGACTCACCCTGTGTAGCTTCTCCAGGACCAGCCCCAAGTACGGCTGAGGGGCAGCCTTGGACCCCTCCATGTCGCCAAGGCTGCCTCGGCTGTGGCGGCCCCAGCCACGGCCTGGCCGAGCCACAACAAGCCGCAGAGAACACGCAGCGCTCGGTCCGGAACACAAATCCGCACCCGGCAACCGGAGCAGACCACTGCGGAGCCGGCTGCGGGGGGTTGCTGGAGGGAACGGCGCCCACGGGCTCAAGCGTCCAAGTTGCCCCCGCCCCCCGGGAAGCCTTGGCCCCCTACGTTACGCTTTAAATCCGGAAGGTTCGAAGATCTAAGCCAGTCCCGCACAAGCCCGCGACTTGTCATCTCCTCGCCTCCCCACCCCTGGGTTTGGTTTCTGCCAGGCCGCGGCAGCGAGGCGGGGAGGCGGGGACGCCTTAAATTTCCCCACCTTCTTCGCGCGAGGTTCGTAGACGTGTCCTGAGCGCTCTCTCTTAAAGGGCCCTACGCTCTACCTGGCGAGCCTACCCACCTCTGGAAGTCGAGGGACTTGGGGATGAGAGAAGGGAATTCGGCCTCAGTACTGTGCTGCGGTGTGGACCGCACAGCGCCGAGGGCTATGGCGGCAGCATTGAGGCGTCTCCTGCGACCCCTTCGGCGCAGCCGGGCGGGTTGAGCGCTGCGCTCCCCCTCGGTCCAGAGGTGGGCACCAGGCCCAGCCCCAATCCCCAGCGCTTTCCTCGCGCAGCCCCGCGAGAGCCTGCTGTCTGCACCGCACGGAAGTCTTTCGTACCCTGAGGGACCCCGCCGCTCCAGGAAAGTCAGCCGCCGCCTTCATTCCAATTAGAAAATGGTCTGCAGGGCCTGCTGCCCCTGTGTGTCTTGCCAACCGTGTCCGGACTTTCGGACTTTGGACAGGAAGGCATCTTGGGTCAGCTGTGGTCTGGGCAAAGTTTAACCTCTCCCACGCAAGAGAACATCAATTGAGTCTCCTCTACCCAGCAGAGGGAACGAGGAGGTTACTCATTTTTACTTGAGTTACCTGGGCACCTAAACTCCATGAGCTCCTAGTTACCCAATTGCTAAATTAAGCTCTTGTGGACTTTGGCTGGACAAGTGCTGTTCCTCTGAGAAGAGAAGCTAAAAGTAGCACCTTGCCCTTTAAATGTAGGACCCTATTTTTAGGTCTGTTGAATAAAGTACAAGGGGCTGGATTTGTTCGTGAGAGATGGTTTTAGCTGACAACGGTGTAAAGGATAAGCTATCTCTAAGTCTTCCTCGCCAGCGTAATAATCCTCACCAAATTCAGCCTTCTAACTCAGGTCCTAAGTAAAGCAACACAAAAAGGAACAGATACTTCTTCCTAAACAAATCACCTATGAGATTTAAAAATCTTAAATCCTTAGGAAATTTCTCTAATGTAAACTCTGGCAGCAATAGGACTATTGTGCCCAAAAGGTTCAATAAGTGGCCCAAATTCACAGCAAGTGACTTTCAGGACTAAAGTGCGGACTAGTTTTTTGGAACTCAAAAGTATTCTCTGGTTTGCCACATCAACCTAAGGAGTATCAGGATTTTTCAGTATCAGAGAGTAGCAGAAATTGCTTGATCTCCATTTTTAAGGTATTACATAACTTCTATAGGTGTTGCACAGTATGTGTTGAAATTATATGACTAGCTTATTAAAGTCAAAACAGAAGCATAACCAAAATTTAGAATTTCAGAGAATCTTAGAACAATGAATATATGCCTCAAATAGAACATTGTATTACTCCATTAAAATTATTTAATAAGTCTGAACTTTTTCAAGGAACTCTAGGATCATTTTCAGCTTTCAGGACTTAACATATAACCTAAAACAAACAAACAAAAATCCGTTTGCCCTCTCTAAGGCAGTGTATGCCCTTTTCTAATTTTTTGAATAATTACCATTCCAAATATTAAAAACATAGATTAGGGACAAAATAATTAATGATATATTTTTTTAAAAATCTAAAAGTTTCGCCTCGCCCATAACAAAAACAATAAAACTTAAACTCAGTGCCAGGTTCGAACCTAATTTCTGTACACTTAATAGTCATATAGATACTTACCTCTTTCTCTGGATCTTTCCATTCCATTTTTAAAATTCATGTTAAAATATCCTAACATGTAAATAAAGTTTTGCTAAGTACCTCGTATCCTTGAGAAAGATTTCAGATTCTAATACATCCTGCACTCTTCTGTTTCCACACTGACTATGATCTTGTTTTGACACTTGTGTGGTAAAGGGGTGCTATAAGTGGAGTTGTGACTACCAACCCATAAGTCGATTTCATGGACATCACTCCTGATTAAATATACGTACTACTACCCTTTTAAAACCTACAATTGCAAAGAGAAATCCTGAATTTGGTAACTGATAAAATTAAATTTAATGTTTTATTCTATAGTCTTTTCATATAGAATATGATTTTTTCTTGTAAAAGATATTCAAAGATTGTTTTCTTAACTCAACATGGGATTTCACTGTCTTATATAGGCCTGCTTTCAAGGAAATGGAGAACAAATGCTATTACTATTTGTGACAGCTACTAGAAAGCATCCAAGAACATTGGAAACATGCTAACCAGTAAACCTTGTCCACAACCTAGAAACTGATTTCCCTTATGAAGGGCCCTATTGCAAAGCTTTAAGCTCTAGCTACTCCCATTTAATTAAACAGGCAACGTCACAGTCTATAAGATCTAGTCGTTCGAAAGAAAATCAAACATTCTGAGCCACATTTTCCTTCTCTGAACTATGGTGTAAGAGTTGTTCTCAGAACATATTGAATCAGGAGCTACCTGTTGAACAAGAGCTAGATAATTTCCATTGTTATTCCACATATAAATGAAACATTCTCATTAAGAATATATAAATGTTAGAACTCAAATAACTTCCTCAGTTATAAAGTAGATAAAAATGGTGTTGATTCCTATTACTTAAACAATTCAAAGAAAGTATGTGGGGGACAAAATCCAACTGAAATTACCAGCAAATAGAAACAATTACCTGAAACATTTAGGCAGGATAAAAAGGAAACCCTTTCACTTAAATTTAACTGGAAAATTCCTCAGATTTACAGCAGCTGTTCAAAACTGGGTGCTCAATAAATGCACTAAGATTGTTAGAATTGTAGATCTAGCAGTAACTCTTCAGAACATGTAGTCCAAACATTATGGACTTAAAGCCCTATGGAAACCAAATAGTTGAAATAAATGTAGGGAAATAAAGAATGCATGTCTATTCAATGCAAGTGCTATTTAGCTTGAGCTTCTTATTGCCACATGAGAATGGGAAACTTTTTTTTTTTTTTTTTTTTAGTTTTCTACTCTTTCAAGAGAATCCAGAAATCCAGATTTTTATATGAAGTCACCTTTTAAAGGTTGGCAACTGGTTCATAATTTTTAAACAATGTGCAAGCCAGTTTTTGACTAGCGGACTGTCATCTAGTCTCAGCTTCTGATATTAGACTTTTAAACCTGAGATTCTTCCAGAGAATAAGTGACTTTCCAAGGCCACAAATAATTAACGTAAATTTAAATTCAATATTTTCCTGTCTAAAGAATTTCAATCAAAATAGTTCAAGTAAGATGTATATTTACTGAGTCCTCAAAAATAAGCATACTTAGCATAACCTTTATTAAATAAGCATTTAATGTGAGAGGTGAACATGGTGTACTGATTAATAAGTTATTTTTTTAATTTAGTAATTTTTCTAGTATAATTCGGGGGAGGGAAGGATAACAGGCAACGGATATGTCAGTTCTCCTATGCTGGAGCAGATTTTTAAGTAAAGTTTTAAATCAACATCTTCATGACCAAATCATACAGAGTAAATTAATCACTTCTCTGGGCTTATTTATCAAGTAATGTCAAAAAAGTAAAGTATGGAAGAAGCCTCTGAAAGCAAAATGATATGTTATTAAGCCCAGTTTTCACAAAGACTCTTATCACAGCAAGTGGTGCCACCATCTACCCGGTCACCCTTTGCTAGAAATCTGGTAAGTTATCATCACTTTTCCATTTTTTTCTCCTTGCTACATTCAACTAATCATTAAGTCCAATGAAGTCTATCTAGAAAAGATATATCTAGTCTGTCTTGCAACATTTTAATTACCAGTATCAGATATTAAGCCAGAGGTTTAAAAAAAATGTGGCTAGTAGGCCAAACCCAACCCACAGAACATTTTGTCTGACCTTCACGGTATTTTTTTTTAATATGAATATTTGTCAGTATTAAAAACTGAGAGATTTCTCACACACACACACACACACACACACGCACACACACACACAGATTTCCAACTTTTCTTGGAATATCAGAAGATCTGGAAAAACCAAGATGAAGGTAAGTTACAGTCACATCCTTTGGAGAAGGCATACACTCTCTAGTTGGTTACAGTGCTCACCTTTACCTATGCTTCACTCATTTTACTTGAGTATGTAAACCCTGAGTTAGACTTTGACCATTTATTTCCTGAACTAATAAGATAATTTCTTGACTGGGCTCCCTGCCTCTGATTTTAACCCATTCAATTCTTATTTGACAATGCTGACAAATAGACTTTATAAATGAAACGTTTTCATTTTACTCCTTGCTTAAAATCTTTCAACAGTATCCCATCATCTACAAGCTAGAAGTCAACTTCCTAGAATTCAAAACATGCAAAGCTATTCCGGATTTCATCCCTGTATATATCTTCAATCTCACCATATATTAAATCAGACTGAGTTGCTTATAATTTTCCCCAAATGCCATGATCTCTCCCACTTCTGTACTTTAAGATTGTTCTTTCCTCAACTTAGAATGTCCATCCTTTCTTTGTCTGGCTAAATCTTACTCTTCCTTCAAGATCAGCTCAAGTATGATCTCCTCTGGGACACTTTATCAGGTTTCCCCTCCCTGTCCTCTCTATCTACCCCTTCCCGTCAATCTGCCAGGCTGCTCCTCCTGCACATCAGTAGCATCCTATGGCTGTTACAGCACTGTATTTTAATTATTGCTTTTTTTTACCTTTGTCTTCCAACTAAAGTTAGCTCCTCTAAAGTAACCCTTGTTAAATTTCATCTTAAAATGTAGATGAGAAGATAAAAGTATTTATCTTCTGCTGCTGAAAAAAGGAATTAACATTTATAAAAGGCCTCCATGTGCCAAGTACTATAGCTAAGTCCTTTTGTAATTTCTCATTTACAATAAATGAGATAGGATTTACTAGGATTTACAATAAATGACAAAGTATATAGATTTTGAAATTTTAGTTATGGCTTGGTTAAATTTTGAGATATTACTTGCTTTTGTAAGATCCTCACATTACACTATTTTGAGGTCATAGATGTTATTCAGATACAATCATCCTTTGGTATCCTACTGGGAACTGGTTCCAGGATCCCTGTGGATACCCAAAATCAGGAGATGCTCAAGTCCCTTATATAAAATGGTATAGTATTTGCATATAATCTATAGACATCCTCCTATATATTTTAAGTCATCTCTGGATTACTTATAATATCTAATACAACATAAATGCTATGTAATTTGTTGTTATACTGTATTGTTTAGGGAATAATGACAAGAAATAAAGGTCTGTACATATTCAGTACAGACTCAACCATCACAGGCTTAACTACATAGAACAAGTCAGCAACAATGCAACATTTTTTTTTTTCAGATATTCTCAATCAGCGGTTGGTTGAATCTGTGGATGCTGTACCTGTGGATATGTCGGGCTGACTGTACTCATAATTTGCTTAAGACCTATTTTTAGTTCACATTATTTCTGACTGAACTCATTTAGTATAATTTTCCCTGATTTGAAAAAAAGGGAATGAAAAAAATGCTCAAGAGCAACAAAGCTTAAGGAAAGGTTAAAGAAATACCCATATTAATATCCATACAACAAAATGTTCACGTAAGGAAAAATCTTACCTGTAAGACTTTACGGAAAGAGAAACATTATATAATGTTTACATAGGGAGGATTCATTCAAACATAATTTTCAGCTGCTCCTATATTTAGCAAAATAGGTAAAACTATTGCAAAAGATTTAGAAGGTTAACTTACCCTTTCTGTAAGAATTACAATTGGTGAAAATATAGCATTCATGAAATCAGACACATCAATTTGAAATAAATATTTCAAAATTGGACACTCGGAAGCATCTTCTGTGGATTTATAAATAAAAATATGTTAACATTTTATATGATGTAACTTTTGAATCTAATATCTTCCTAAATTTCTGCCTTAAAAACCAAATAACTTGTTTCTTACCTTTTTGAGCAATGTAATTTTGAGAAGACAAAGAGTACTCAGTTGAAAACATCTGATTGTTTGGCAGAGTATTTTCCACAGATCTGTCTATTTCCTCCTGAGCAGACCCTTCAGTATCTAGTGATGTTTTTGATTTTTCATCATTATTTTTAGAAGAAGGAGTTTTGAATTGTACTTCTTCATGAATTCTCATAGGTAACCCTATTTTAGAGACCGTATCTGCAAATAAATAAGAGAAATGTTTTGTTGTGTGCGTGTGTGTTTTTTTTTAAGTACTTGCTTTGTTGTGGGCTTCCCTTTTGTTTTCTAGGCAGATCATTCTTTGAACCTTTGTAGTCATTATGATATTTCAGTTTATAAGTATTCGGCCATTTGGAATGACCCCATCCTTTATCTTCAAAGCCAGCAGTACAATCTCTCTCTTGATCTGACCCTCCTACTTTCCTCCTATAAGTAACCTTGTGATAATATTGGGCCCACTAGGAAAATTTCTCCATCTCAGGATGCTTAAATTAATCACATCTGTAATGTCTTTTTTGCTTTGTAAAGTAACAGATTCACAAGGTCTGGGGATTAAGACATGGACATCTTTGAAAGACTGTTATTCAGCCTACCAGATAGCCTTTCTCATGTTCCTTGACCATGAAGAATTTTTAAAACTGTATACAATTCTATTCTCTACATTATCTTTTGTCCTAAAAACTATTTTTTAAAAAAGAACAAACAACTAACATAATTGTTCAACAACTGTTATTACTATACAGTATAAGCTTATAACTAGGAATAAGACAATAAATAGATCCCCATAGAATTGCATTCCTCTTAGATACATTTATTACCCAAGACTGTATGATATTTAAATACCATTAAAAATGTATATGTCCCTGCTCTTCAAGAAAATTGATGAGATAATATTTCTTACTTTATCAGAGAACCAAAAAGAGAATCAAAATGACCAAAATTACTTATAGTATCTGCAGCCTACTTGATATTAATAGTTAATCCTATGTAATACATAGAACAAACTGAACTGGTTGTACAAAGAAAGGTAATGTTAAGATTTACAGCAATTAACTTCCAAGTTCTGAAATCTAGTCCACTGGATCATGCATTTCTACAACACATATTTGCTAATATGTATTATTAAATATAAAAACCATTGTCACTCAAACTTTTAATGAGGTTGTTCCAAAGGCGGAATAACCACCACCCACTACTAAAGAAACTATATTAGCCATTTGCACAGAAAGGTACCCATATTTTTAGGATATATGAAACAAATTTAAAAATGATAAAATACCAATTAACTCTTTTCATCCCATGTCTAGTATATTATATTATTATATATTATATCATATCATCCAATGAGTATATTAAAAGAAACAAGAAATGAACAAAAGCTTTTAAAATCCCCAAATCAAATAGATCCTTTACATCAAATGAAAATTTTGGAGGAGGATGATTGAAAGCAATCCTTACTGGTTAGCCCCAATACGATTTTTATATTTTAAAGTATGTTATGTTATTTGCTAATTTACTGGAGTGTTGTGTAAAACAAATATAGATAACATAAGTCCAAAATATATTCTATCTGGCTAGCTAGGCGGGTGTCTCCTTCTTCCCTCACCATCCATATGCGTCCCTGCCTAAGCTGCGCGCTCGGTCGAAGAGGACCACCTTCCCCGATAGTGGAGAGCACCGTTCTTCGGTCAAGGGTATAGAGTGGCTGAGCTCCCCTGCTAGAACCTCCGTACAAGCTCTCAAAATATATTCTTGACATCATTATTTAAATTATTTTAGGAATTATTCATTTATTTTAGAAATTATCAAGAAAAGATCGTGTTGGCTTAGTAGAAGGAAAATACCGATATTACAAATAGAATATAAAAATAACAATTATAAGAGATTCTCATTCAACTGTTTGTAAAATACTGCTATGAGTATATACAGGTATATGCTAATTTTCTCTTTCAGACCCAATAACAGCATAAGCCTGTGCTGAGAAATCGAGTTAAAATTAATACTAAATTGTATTTTGAATTTCATTTCTATGCTATGAATGTGTCTGGCAAAGACAAAACTTCACATGAGATTGATGTTTCCTTAATTTGATGACCTCATTAAATTTACATATTGCTTCAGCAAGATGAGAGTGTCATTAACTTTTGAAATGGAACTCAAGAAATTACAAAGCTTATCACTGCTTTTTAAAAGATGTCAAATAATTCTATATTGTGAGATAAAAATGCATATTATCCAACTGAAAACATGATCATTACTTTAAGGAAAATATAAGTTTTATTTTGCATTTCAATAAAACAAGATTGATAGAGTTTTAAATAAAACATTCCTGATTTTACTGCTTTTATGCTGCATACTAAATATTTAAATGATTTATACTTTAAACCGATATTATACCTGTGTTCAAATTTAGAATGAAAATTTGAATATCTTGAGAACCTTCATTTAAAAAGGATTACCTTTCCACAAGATTAATTATAAATTTTTTAATTTGAAACGTCAAACTTCACCATGTTTGTAATGTTGCATCATATATTTATGTGCATGCCATGTTAAATAGCCATCAGTTTGTTTTAAGGCAATTCAATTTTCAAACATAGTTTCAACCAATTGTTTTGATTGAATTAACTAATCAAACAGGATTTTTTTTAAAAGGTTCTAACCAGTTCTAGCCTGAAGTATAGTATTCAACTAAACTCTGGGATTTACTTCTCAGTTACTTTTTAAGACAAGGAGAGAAAAGTATCAGTGCAGTCCTCAAAAACAATATTAAAGAGTTGTAAGTGAATTACACAATGTCAAATTTTGTTCTTTGAGTAATGAATTTAACAAAGCACTTTGATGTTGTCACTTACTTAGCATTGTTTAAAAGATGAAAGTCCCAAGTAAGCAAACATTTATCGGTAATTTAATGATACCACTTGTGGACATTAAAGTTAAAAACAAGCAACAACTTGGGAGTCTGAATACAACAGGACTGTTGTGAACACAGGACTCAAATAGTGATCTACTATGCTCTTTAATGGCAGTAGAGGTAAAAAAGGCTTATTCAATAATTAATTATATTCTAATTTAATATAACTATATTAGTTTTTTTAAATATTGTCTTCAAATGCATTTGAAGTAAACATATATGTTAAGAAAAATATTTCCTGTAATATTTTTCTATTTAATTACAGAGAGATATTATTTTCACCTGACTTAAACCTAAACTTTACGATTTACATTAATTATAGATATGCTTTTCTTACAATTGTTTTTAAACAAAAGTTTAAGTCAAATAAAATAATGAAGAATTTTTCACATTTAATGGTACTTGGGAAATTCACTATATAAATATGCTCAATTAGAATCCTTTTGTAAAATAGTTATTAATATTTCAATACAAATAACTGTTCCCTAATATATCTTTTTTGTAAGTTTTTATATCAGTATATTAGTTTTTCTGTAAATGTGGTTATCGCAAATCTCAGCCTTTTACAAATATTGATTCGCAATCAGTGATTCATTTTTTCTTATAGGCTCTTTATAATTAAAAGAATTGTGGAAATTATCTGAATATATTGGCTGCGTTAGCTATTTCTCAGTATCCAGAAAATAGAGCCTATGGCTTTATCCGAATCCCTCTTTTAGTAATCTTTTTTTAAAACAAATTTTGCATGACCCCAGGCTGTTTTTTGTTTAATTAATATTCTAATGTTTTGGAATAATCCACTTTGTTTATATAGTATAACATATCTTTTTTCTGAAACAAAAGAATTTCTGAATATTTTAATAATAAAATTCCTCAAAACTAATTTTAATTGCATAAATATTCAATTCTCATTTGAATGTTCACCAAATTTTTCATATTTGGATATTCTCCCAGCATCACTATATGAAATGATAAATTCTACTAAAATGATATACAGGTTGTCCTGGTGTTGCTATAAATATGCTCTAAAATATTTCTATATATTTATATTTTGAATCTTCTGTATTTCTGGACCTGATATTATTTTGCTTTGTTTTAGTCTTCTTCTTTTCAGTTACTCTTATCTACTTTTTTCACAATATTCCTTTAGGATCTAACAAGTTTAAAACAAAATACTTTTACTCTTTCGTCTTTGACAATTTCGTTTTCTAACGTTTTTAGTCATGAAACACGTCATACCTACACATATCTCAAAAAAACATGGGTTAGAATCTAAAGATCTCACATTTTGGAGAATATTAACAAATGAGATAGTTCTGGAAATTCAAGGAAATCAACTCGTTCTAATGGAAATGTGTTTCCTTCTAAGCGTGCAACATTGTTGATCTCTTCTTGTGAAAGATTTTCTGTCATTCTAAGGGTCATTTGTCTCTGTATTACTGGCAAATATTTGCTGAGTTTCTAATCTGTCCGTCATGGAGATGTAGGAAAGTGATGTTATATAATTCTTTACTTAAAATATAATCCACATATTTTTAATTATAGAAGTTGCTAGATCCTGGACATCTAGATCTAGAAGTATCTTCTGATACTTTTTCTCTTCTCTTCCTCTCTGTTGAGCTCTTAGAATTGGAAAACTCAAATGAGAAGGTTGAAAACTTGAATTTCCTTATTATCTTGTACACATAAAGAAAACCTTAGTTATAGTTTTTCTTATTAAGGGTGGTAGTGGACGGGTACAGACCTTAGAATAAATTGTCATTTAGGAATGAAAATTATTTTGAATTATTGAAGTTTTTCTTAGTTTAAATTTCTTAACAACAACAACAACAACAACAGTAGTGGGAAGGTGTAAATGAGCTAAAAAGTGAGTGTCAATGAGCAAAACTCTCATCTACCAGAGTAGGAAGTCAATGGACATCATCTAAAATAGATTATTCGAAGCTGAACAATATAAAGATTTCATTTAGAAAACAGAAGTAAGTACTAAAATAAATTTGCTTAAAAAAAAAAAAGAAAGAATTGTCCCCAGGACAGAGGTGGAAGTAGAGATGGACAGAGGAACAGAGTTTCCTTTGGTTAAAAAAAAAAGAAAAAGAAAAAGTCTCATTTCTTTGTAAAACTCCTGGGTGGATGTATATAATTAAACTTTCATTTTTCTCAGTTTGATTTGCAAGTCCCAGTCATTGAATCTAGGAGGGTATAGAGCAAAAGATTTATTCCCCCAACAGCACAGGACAGTCTCCCACAGTAAAGAATTATCTGGCCCAAAATGTAAGTAGAGCTGAGATTGAGAAGCCTTTCTCTATACCAACAGCTAGAAATCTAAAGCATGAAAAGTCAGCATGGTGTTTGCGAGTTTAATAGCTTAAGCGAAACCAAACTAATTCTCCTTTATGGTTGTGAGTATTGGACATAATACTAAGAACTTCAATGTTTCAAACTGTGCTTAATAAATAAAATGACTCAAAAAAAAAAAAAAGCTTTAACGCTTTATATTTTAAAAACTGTTTATATATATTACTTTAACAAAAATAGAAATTTATTGTAAAATTCTTTAGGAACTTCCTGGAACATCCATATATTTCCAATCATTATTTTTCCCATGAAATTTTATTTTATAATATTAAGATCTAAGCCCTAGAGTAAACCAGAAATTGATAAAAAGGACAACTAATAAAGTTGTTGATTATTGAGTATTTTGAGAACATGGGTTCCTGAACTTTTTGTCTTTATAAAACTACTTACCTTATTTATACTTATAAATATAAATTATGTCTAAAAAATATAGATATTTTTATACCAGCCTGATTGACTGTATCTGCTTTTTGACGTTCTAAGTTTCATATTAGCTATGGGACCATTTTCAACTGAAAATTCTTCTGTTTCATCATTTTCAACTATATTATTCTTATCCAGTATATATTTAGGAAATGGCAATTCTGTTTCCTTTTGGAAGTTCCAAGGACTGTCAAAATTACATAAGAAATCATTAAAATATGGTAAGGTATCAGAATCATCTGTTTTCTCTAAGACTTTTTCCTTACCTAATTGATTTTCTGTTTCCATAATTTTTATTGATTTTATTTCTTGTTCCTTATTAGGGTGAAATTCATTTGTTGAAGGATATTCATGTTTATCTCCTTCACCTTCTTTTTCATTTTTTCCATCATCTGCTATAATTTTATCTTCATTGGCATATGCGAAACCTAGCATATTAAAACCAAAATCAAACCAACTTGGTTTGAGAACTGAGCTCGCATTAGTGATTGTATCTTCTTTTTCTGTTAATATTTCTGTACGTGGAACCGTGGATTCTTCCTCAGATGATACAGAATTAGGAACATTTTGTAGTGGTGTATTTTTTTCTTTGGGCAATAATTCAAGCCCTGTATCGTCACCTCCAAAACCTAAATAACTTGTAAATCCACTGCCAAACCAACCAGTGGCTTGACGACTGAGAATGTGCTCTGACTCGGACACTTCAGACTGTTTCTTAGGCACTGAATTGAATTCCGATTCAGGTTCTTTCTTATGTTCTGTTTGGGACTCAATATTATTTAATTCCTCTAAGTCATTCTCATCTTCTACTGCTATTTTTCTACTTTGAAATGAACTTTTTTGTAGAGGTTCAATAATTGATTCAACAGTCTTCTCTTCGGCTTGTTCCTTTCCAAATCCAAACCATCCTTTCACTTCAGGCACAGTTGAGGGTGGTGGGACATAATCCACCCCTGGAATAGGATCCTGTTTCACATTTCCAGCTTCTATTCCTTCCCAGTTTGATGATTCACTATTTCTTCTGATATCTTCAGGAGACTCTGACGCTGGAAATTGGTCTTCAAACCCAATACTTTCAGATGTTGAAAAAGATCCAGGTTCTGTCAGAAAATCATTTTCATATATACTAGATTTTTGGTCTTTATCTTCTTCATATGGATATATATTTTCACCATTATCACTTTTTAACTCACTATCTTCATTTTCAAATGTGTAGCTTACTCCAAGAAGACAAAGAAAATCAGATTCCTAAGAGAAAAAAAATTATGACTAACATTAATATATTAAAAATTCTTGTGTCTCCCTAAATTATTTAAAATGTATGACTATGATTTTCCCAAGACCACACAACTAGCTCAAAAACAGAGCAAAATCTAAAATCGGATCTCCTAATTTCAAACACTTATATCATAACTGACTTCTCAGGTTAATGATATAAACTTAAATGAAAATCCTTTTACATTAGGATTAATTGTTATCAAATAGTTGAAGAATTTAAGAAGCAGAGACAATAAAGTCTTTGAGTATTTTCTGCAAATAAACTCTGATGAATAGGCATGTGTATCCATAAAATCTTGCTCCTCCTACTTGTGCACATGTAGCTATGTGGTAATTTGAGGGAATGGAATTTCACAGCATATGATCAAAGCTAAAACAGACTAGAGACTCTAAAGCATGAAGGCTGGTTAAAAGTTGTCCTAAGATAGTTAGATTTATTTTAGAGATATTGCATATAGTCGATGGAGGTAGGGATACTCTTGCTTATCTCACAGAACAACCAAATCATCAAGAATAAAAACGGTAAAGCTATTATTATTATTTTTTAATCTGAAGGTATCGAACAGTGATATGCACTGTTATGCGCTGCTCTTTGGATATCACCATTATTAAACGAGAATAATTTTCAGAATTTTTAAAAAGGAACTTCAGAATTGCAATTTTACAATATGTTTTTGGCACTGCATTACAGTGATTAAGAATAGACTTCTGGAGCCAAACTCTCTAGATTCAAATCCTGACTCTGCCATTTACTAGTTCTGTGACCTTGAGTGAATTATATGAACTTTCTGTGCCTCAGTCTTGTCATCTGTAAAATGAGAATGACAACACCTACCTTATAGGGTGTTTTGAGGATTCATGAATCAAGTGCTCAGAATAGTAACTATCTCTAGTATACACTAGCCTAACCTAGCCCAAGGTTACACTACCCCAGATGAGCCAGTAATGCAAGGGTAAAAAGTTCCAACCTCTTGCCTCTATTCCAGATAACCCTGAAAGGATATTCCACCTTCAGAGTTCTTTATAAAATCAATTGAGACCTTTGGTGCAATTGCATCACAGTTCAGCTTCTCTGCCCCATCTTGCCTTTTCTTTTGCTCCGTCACAGGTGCTATTATTCCCAAGAGGACTCCCCGTAAACTTCTTGGATGCAAAGGTCCATCTCAGAGTCTAATTCCCAGGGAATTTGACCTAAGAATTTGGGGCTACTGTGTGTTTACTGTGTACTCTACACTGTGATAGGTGCTGGAATTCTATAGTAAACCATAGAAGAAAAGTAATTATAAGTTGTGATAACTGCTATGGAAGAAATAAATAGGAAGCTGTGATTAAGAAGCAGTAATTCCATAAGAATCACTGTAGAAGGCCTCTCTGTGGCACTGATGTTTAAGCTGTGACCTAAGAGATTACAAGGAACTAGCCAAGTGAAAAACTTGAGGAAAGCATTCCAATCAGAGGGAACAGCCTGTTTGGGTCTCTCAGCTGGGAGACAGCTTGGCATGTTCTAAGAACAGTCAACAGGCCAGGGTGGCCAGGAGCATAGTGAGTGAGGAGAGAGTGGCATAAGACAGAGTCAGCAAGAAGGGCAAGAGCAGATCATGTAGCACCAGGGTAAGGAGTCAGAGCTTGATTCCAGGTTCAGTGAAAAGTCATTAAATGGCTTTAAATCAAAAGAACGACATGATCTGACTTTTCTCGTTTTTGTTTCTATAAGATTCATTACTGTTCAGAGAATGAATTGGGAAAGGGAATAAGCAGAGGTAAGGAGATCAGTTAGAAGACTTTTGTAGTCAGCATTCTAATTAAGAGATTATTATGCCTTGAATTAGGGCTATCGGGAGATGGAAAGTGGTGAGAATACAATATACTCCAGAGGTATTTTGGAGCTAGAACTAACAGGGCCAGTAATTATACAGTAAATGGACAGTTAATCCCAGAGTTTGTGTTGGGAAAGAGCCAGATAATAGATAGTTTGCTTAATTCACATCACACTGATCTTATTTAAGGTAAATTGGCTAACCTGGAATCTGAATTAAATGAGCTAATCAGGTTCACATATTAAAAAGTAACCTTTTGATTTCCTTTCTCATTATCAAGCCCAACATTATCAAGCTTATTTAAAACTTCAATAGCAAAACAGATTGTACAGATCTGAGACCTAGAGAGTGTTAACTGAAAAATAAAAGGCTTTTCAAAGTGAGAGGCAACAAGCATTTATTTGAAATCAAAAAGAATAGCTATTTGGGAATCACTGGTTCAGGCAGAAACCCAAATAGTGCTCTGATTAGGAGACAAAGGCAAGGGATATTTATGAGAAAGGCAAGGGGACAATCACATATCAATAGAAGGAAAGCATTTCTATTGGTGCAGATAAGCTAACATGGTGATGCTAATTCTAAACAGTATTTTTAGTTCTCAGTCCTGTAGTCATAATATCTGCTTTCTTGTTATCCTTACAAACAGTTCTTTGGGACACAATGTTGCTTTAGGCCCAGTCCAAAGGTTATTTTGCCCTGTTTTAACATTCCAAAGGTTTGAAGCATAAGGCATGCATACAAAGCAGTTCCTCTGGGATGGCAGCCACAGTTCCATTTCAAAGTGGCTCCATGTGTATTATTTTTCTTTTTTTATATATTATTTTTCTTAACGAGAGTGTGATGGAAAATAAAGTTTGTCTCAATAGAACAATAACATTGGTAATGATATCTAACACATAACACTTACTAAGTGCTGTTCTATGTACATTACATATGGTTATATTTTCCTCAGTAAATTTATGAGGTAGCACAATATGATAATCATAGCCTTTATTTTACAGATGAGAAAATTAAGGCACACAAGGCCACATAGCTACTAAGTGGCCGAGTCAGGCTTTTATCTCTCATCAAATTTGTCTTACCTAATTTTATTCACATACTCAAACTATTCCTAAAGTGAGTTTGCAGACCAACTATTTTATGTATTCACTATACAAGATACATATCCAATGGGCACTTATACTTTAGAAACTGTTTTAGCCAAGAAATTTTAGATTCAATTTATAACCAAAATGAGGAATAAATGAATCAAGTGCTTAAAATAGTAACTGTCTCTAGTATATACTAGCCTAATCTAGCCCAAGGTTACACTACCCCAGGTGAGTTTACTCACTTTAGTTGGTATTTGAATTTCCTCAGATATAAACACCTCTTCAATCTGGACTGCATCTCTGGGAAAATATCCAAAGTCCTTTTCTTTCTATCAAAATGAAGAACAAAGATTAACAAGGAAGAGTGATCAAAGCAATAATAAATATTGAACCTAATTTTGCTCCATGTCCTTGGCTTTCATCTATTTCAAATCACAAATATTGACTTTCATTTGCCATCTAAAAGAAAGTGAGTGAAATCGTATTCCTTTTGTTATTCAAAAGAACAGCATTAATTTGAGGAAACAAAGAGCCAAGCTGTAAAATGCTACTTTTTCAAACTTCGGAGGGTAACCTTCCCGTATACTCATTTTCTTTCTTTTTGTGTTTCTTAATGACCTTCCCTGCCCAGGTGGATCACAGATTTACACTAGTAAACCTGGGATATCAAAAGGCAAGGGAATGGTGGGAATACCCAAACTAGATAGAGCGGTGACATATTCAGCATTTTCAAGATGTCAAAATCGGGTAGAAGTTTTCAACTTTGAATGGCTGAGATAGATTCATCAAGAGAGTAAGGATCTACGAGTCCTCCAGGGAGGATTTGATTCCATTCAACTTTTCTGTGGTTACCTTGGTAACAGAGATCTTCTTATTCCAATTTAAGAGTATGTAGGATGGCCCCTAAATGTGAAGGCTTTACAACCATTCTCAACCCATTTCCTATCCCAATCAAGGCTTAAAGAACATATTTCTTTTGGTCTTTTGATCTAGCTCCATTACACCATTGTGATTCTTCCAGCTCTGCAGTTGCTGCAACTATTTGGAAACTGACAGCCTGTGGGTGAACTCTACAGTGCGATTCCTTAAACAGTTATGTGCCAGGACTAAACACCTAATATAAAAAACTAAATGTGTTTGGAACTTCACCCTGGCTCCACACATTACACACTACTCTTGTGCAGAATTATCATGTTCATACATAGTAAACAAAAAAGAACAATTTCTTTTCCTCTTAGACCTGAGTCATTTTCTTATAGCTGCACTGGGTGCCTACAAATGTGTTCAAGACATAGACTGGCAATGTTTAAGGGACCATAAGCAGTAAGGGATCTTGGGCCCTGCAGATGCCAGGCAAACAATTCTGGCCAGCAACAGTCAGCATTTCAGTCATACATCCCTGAGCTAAAAAGCAAGATAGATTCAAATAAAACTTCTCTTTCAAATAGTGATCGCAGAGGCTATACAAGGGAAAGATCTTATACATATGCAATATGGAAATGATACATGTATCAGGTTGGTCATGCTTATTCAACTTCAGAGTAAAATTGCTTATCATAGCATCTTTTCATGATAAAGCATAAAGATACAAAGCTATTTTCAACTGAAAATATTAATAATTAATTTTCCTATGTTATGTATTCAGAAAGGTGATTCTGACTTCTAGGAATTTCAGTGTAATAGGACTTTAGGTCAAATAAAAGACTCTCTCAGTTCTTTTTTTCCATGTAAAGTTCATATACCTTGCTTCCCTAGGCTACTAATTTTTCTGAGGATGTGTTCAATAAGAACTCAGTCCTTTATTTGCTCAGAAAGATAAATGTCTTCTAATCCGATTAACTAAAACTTTCTAGTCTCTTAAACTTGGCCATTAGCAGCACCAAGTGATGGCTGAGAATGTCTGTCACATAATATCCATTGGCACCTCTAAAGTCTTTCCAGTAAATATAAAAATCTATGTTCAAAATTGTTCATACTATGTAAAAATAATTTCTTCAAGGCCCTTGTAGTCATCCATCCCAACCATACTGCCTTTCCAAAAGCTACTTTATAGAAATTCTGGGACCAACACTGAACAAGACCGTTTTTGTTTGTTTGTTTTCACATGTTAAAGGTTTTATATATAAATATATATATATATATTTTTATATTTACATACATATATACATATATGTATGTGTGTGTATGTGTGTGTGTATATATATATATATATATCTTTGAAATTCTTAAAGTTCCTTTAGAGATGAAAAGCAGGCACTCTTGTATAAGCTAGCCATTTATTCTGCATTCAGTTTTTAAGACTTGATACTTACACTTCCTGCCCACAAATCTTTTTCTCCTGCAAGTTTAACATAAACAGATATCTCTTCTCCCTTAGTGAAGTTCAGGTATCGGCAGTCAGGTCCTCTGTAATCTCTGATGGCTAAGACTCTGCATATTAAAGCTATGTAAACATTGTAAAGAAAAACACAATTTAAATTAAAATGTTATGTCTCGCCCTCCCATCCATTCTATTTGCTCTCTTCCAGTCCATTCTATGTATTTCCAAATGCTCATTTTTTCATATCATTTATGGTCTCAAAAAGCTACATAGACTTCCCACTGCACACAGAATCAATTCAAACTCTGGCTGGGTATCCAAGGCTGTTCATGACCTGGTCCTCCTATCCTATTTTGAATGACTTCCTCTTGCTCCTTTACAGTCAATCTCCTCTATCCATTGTCCCTGGAATGTGTCATTATCATTCTCCAGTGAATAGGGAAGGGAAAAAAAGATAATTAGTGTTTTTCCTGGCACCTATATATTCCAACCATTATGATAAGCTCTTTCCTATCTTTATTTTATTAAATCCTCAAAACAGAACTATGAGGTAAATTATCTCATCTCAGTCTAGCAGATGACAAACGTTGGAGCCAAATTGCACTGAGCTGCTCTTCACTGTAACATCCACATTCTGTATTCTGAGCTTTTCTTCCTGGTCTTTCCTAAGGCTAGAAACACTTCAGTTTCTCTTCACGATGAACTCATACCTACTTCCTCTATGAGACATCCCTAATCGGTCTTGCTTACTCTGCTCCTTCTCTGAACTTCAATATTACCTATTAACTTTATGTTGTATCAGTACTTACTGTTTAATATTGACTTATCTTGTCTCACTATTCAGTGGAGGTCAAGAAATTTACGTTACATTTCATTTTATTCCTCTTGGATACAAGCCCTCTACCCAGACCCAGCATATAATAGGCCTTCAATAAATATGAATGATTATATCCACATATGATAGATTAAATACATACAGTAATATACATACCAAATTAACGATTATAATTATACTGATATACATAAAACTTTTTAATTAAGTCATGCAATTAAAGTTAAAATAACATTAGAAAATACTATAAATTTGAATATTCCCATTCCATGTTCTGTGTCTGGCCCTAAGGAAACTAGAATGAAGTTGTAAAAAGGGAAAGAAAGACTATTATTATTTTTCTTATTATAAAACATCATCTAGTAAACCTCTATATATTAAATTATATACCCAAACTGTTAAAGAAAATGTTTACTCATAAAAAATTTGCTTGTAAATTATTTTTTACACTAATATTTTCTATTTTTAATTTACATGTTGCAAATCAGAAATAATTGTCACATACTGCAGAGATAGAACTTATTAAAAGCAATTATGATATATTAGGATATATTCATTTTGTACCAGAATGCTAATAACAGAAAATAAATTAAGTTCTTAAGCAATAAAATAAAATTTATCTTTGTAGAACATAAAGTTTAATATTTAAAGATGTAAATAAAAATGTATTCTTCTAACACTGATTTCAGTATTTTTATGCAATAAGTGAACACAGAAATTATTAATGTTTGATAAAGTTTTGACAGTAAATCCTGATGGTATAAAATAAAAACATTTTGAGAAAATTCATGAGAATCAGAAAGTTCTAATTATGAAATAGAAACTAAAAAATATCAGGGCTTCATAAATCAAATGGCTTAATATCTTTTCTAATATAATTCAATTATATTTATCTTAAAAAATAGTGAAAATGTTGATTAGTTTGTTTTTGAGGTCTGGATTAATGTCTGTATAATTTCTGATATATTTGTATATCAGACTGATCTTTGCCCCTGTGTATACTTACATTAAAAACTATTGCAAAATGCTTGGCTCCAGCATTTTCTTTTAATACTGAACTACATAACTACAATATTTCTTAATGATATTAACGCTCATTTTTATCACACATGTCCACAATAACAATTTATGTCATTTCGGCACCCCAGTTTAAGAGGAAAGGAAAAAAAAGAAAAGCAAACTTACTTTCACATTCCAAATCACCACATTTTTTAAAGTCTGCCAGTAGTTTTGCGCTCTCCGGACACTTTGTCAGAGAAATAACCAAAAGGAGGATTCTGTGAACTCCGAGCTTCACCATGCTAAAACAAGCAGGAATCCTAAATGAGGTTTAAACCAGTTAGGCAGTAGATATGCCAGCCAAAACAGGATATACTCCACTATCTTTCCTAAATATCAGAGGAAAAGGTATAGGTTTTTTTTTGAAATCCCTTGATAACTACATTTTTCTATTGGTGTTTAGTCTTGAGAGACAAACACTCTCTGTTCTCAATCTGCAGTGTCAGGTATCCAGATAATACATTGGGGTTTAATAATTAACAGGGATTTTTTTAGTTGGACTCATGTCTTATAAATATGGCCCGTGTAAAACCGCCTCTCTTAAAGGCACCTCGTGTTCAACATATTGTAAACAGGACTCCACAAAAAGGTAGTTCCCTTCTTTCTGTTAAAGTCTTGAAGTAAATCAAACAATAAGCACAAACTGAGTATTTGCTGCATACAAATATTAGCATCAATGGAGAAAGTATATATTATTACATGGAGAAGCAGTAATAATTTATTTAAAAAAATGGTTTTGAAATATCATGATGAAAGTTAATTGGAAAAATATGCCACTTTGCTATTTAAAAAATCTTTAGTGTTACTATGAAGTTTGAAACTTGTATTTTGTTAAGAACACTAGTTAAAATGTAGTAAGTACTTATTATGTTCCAGGTACTGTCTTAAACACTTAATTGTATACGAGGAACCTGAGGTACACAGAGAAGGATTAAATCACTTGCCTAACGTTACACAGTGAGTAGAGAAGAAATTTAAACTTAGGCACTGTGGCTCCCCCTACTCATAACCACTATGGTTCCTACCAAGAATCAAGTTATCTGCCACAGAAACATGTCTACTTTGTCTGCAACAGTGCTCTTCCAGAAATAGCAGGTACAGTATTATTCCATGTATTTAAAATTGTATGCATATTTTCATGAGTGGAGAGAGAATGAGATATCTGAATCCTCCCCCATACAACGGGTGTATATAATGTGATTTCAGGTTGTATTCACTTTCTTCTTTGTGCTTTTCTATATTTTTTTACTTTTTTTTTTAATGTCTACAGCACTTGGTCTTCCTAGGTAGTTTCCCATCCAAGTACTAACCTGACCCGACCCTGCTTAGCTTCTGAGATCAGACGAGACTGGGCGTGTTCAGGGTGGCACGGCTGTGGACATTGACTTTCTTTTTAAAATCAGTGAGCGTATATTCTTTTTCAAATACCAACAAAGCTATAAAAATCAAGTTATTTAAATGTTATTGTCACATAAAAGTAATCAAAGTCCTATATTGGGAATTTTAGTGTAAAACACTAGATCTCAGTAGGTTTTCAGATACCACAGTTGTCCTATTTCAATCTTGAGAAAATATTTTCCTAAGCTCTTCTTTGCTATACCTTTTTCCTGTATTTGGGTATGTCAGCGTGTATGTGGGTTGCAGAACGCAGTACTTTTATGACACCACACTCCCCTCTAGTGCCTGACATAAACAAGACAAATATCCAGCACCTGAACAAGCTAAAGTGAATTTTTGCTTTCAGAGTCCTGAAAAAAGGAAATGTGTTTTTCGTTTGTTTTCCAGAAACAATTAGTAGGAAGCCTGCTCTCTCAGAACAAAGATTTTTATATCCTTAGAAAGAATCTAAACTGGCTTGCAGTCAGAGCCGTGCATAGCTGTTCACATGCACACTCAAAAAGGTATAGGCTGGTTTTTTGAATGCTTTTGAAAATCTATAAACTATGTTGTCAAAGACATTTACAGAAGAATTAGCTCTTCAGCTTCCAAATTTGGCACAGAATTATTTGCATGATTTATATCAATTTGAGAATATTTGATAATTAATATATTTTATCTTTTTTGTATTCGATATTAAAGATCACAGATAAATTCTGAATTAATTAATTTAATTATGTTTTAAGTTAAGAGAGAAAAAAATCCAGATGAATTTAAATTTGTCTATTGATTGGCCTAAACGAGATTTGAGTCAAGAAAAACAAGAGAGAAATCCTTGCCTAAAATACCATTCTAGAGAGATTTGCTCTTACTAGAAATGCTCCCACTTTCTTGCTACTTAATACACTCAGGTGATCTCATTTTATGTTCAGACCATTATTTAAATATAATTAAACATGATATCTGAAAATATGGTAGCACAATGTTAACTATCTAACAGACCCAGACGAAGAGGTAATACATGAAAAGAATAAGAGCACTTAGTTTAAGAAACCCAAGTATCAATTTTCACTATAAAAATAGTTATATTAACTTAGCCAGATATTATCTAATTGCTAATGCATTTTGCACATCGTTTGTGTCAAAATTAAAATATAATACTGCTACTGAGGAAGATTTCATAGTAACACACACTCAGGAATACTGATTTGGAAAGCCTATAGCATTTTTCAGAAATGATACAGGAAGTAAGAGTACACACTGTGTAGAGCTAAAGAAGGAATCACCAAAGCCACACAACTATGTATTATCTTAGAGATAATACTACAGAGCAACGCTTTTCATGAGAATATAAAGACATAATTGTGAATGCTGCTCTTCTACTGCCTGGTGATGTTAATCTGATACTATATTCTTAGTACCTCAGATTTTCTAAAGTGAGAACATATTTTCTTCAACCAACTGCCTGTTACTCTGGCAACTAATAAGATAGAAAAATTTGATTAGAAGGTACTTGGGATAAGCTGAACTGATTAAGCTGTTTTTGTTGTTGTTGGTTTTGTTGTTGTTATTGTTGTTGTTATTTTTAACTAGGAAGGGGACATTAGAACAGAGAGCCCTTGGAAATAGTCCCCATGGTAGACATGTGCACAGTGAGATATGAGGCCCAGGAAAGATTGAGATTCAAATTGGTGTGGAAGACATGGAGATGGCCCCCAACATCCCCTCCTCAAGGTAAAACTTTCTGCTCAGCTGCAGGGAGTGCAGTTAGCAGACATCCTCTGTCTGGCAGTGACTTCAAGGTCTACCTCAGTAGGAGAGGACCACCTTACCCAACATGACCCCTTCCTGGGTGATCTAGTGAATTTAGTGAGTAAATGACAAGGAAGTACAAAGTCAGGGTCATTTCAGCTTAAGGTAGTACACTCTGACAAGCACTTCTTACTTGAGTTCCCTGTTAGGTTGACTGAAGCTTTGTGGAACCTACATTGCAGTTTGCCTTCCCCTCTGCCCAGTCTTAGTTTCTCCCTCTTCTTTTCATAGGTGTTGATCCCTTGAACCTTAAACTCTGTCTCAGCATCTGCTTTAGAGGACTCAGCCTCAGAAGCTAGTGATCCACAGACACAAAAAGAGGAGATAGCAGAACATGGCAAAGAGTGGAGAGTGGATTGGGAGAAACCAAAGGGGAATATCCCATATACACTGTCATTATTCCTTTACTATGTGTTTTAAAATAATAGTATGTAACATCCTCAACATGCAAGATGATACATGTATGATATTTGCTGATCAAGGGACCAAATTGATTAGACTCATTAATGAGTAGAAGAGGAATTTAATGTTTGTGGAGCACCAACTTTGTACCAGTGAGCCTATTGGATGCATTCCAAGATGTCAGAAACAAGGCTTTTAGGTGGAAAATAACTTGGTATATATAATAATAAAACATAAAGGCAGGTGGAGAGTGGTAGGAGATAAAGTAGGAGATGAAGACAAAGGTCCAAACATGCAGCGACTTTTGGCTGTGGAAATGAAATGTGAATTTTATTCTAAGTGCAATGGGAAGCCATAAAAAGTTTTAAGGAAGGGAATGACAATATTTGTGTTTTTATCATATAACTTCACTTTTTTGCTTTGCTAACTCTTACTTTTTTGTTTTGCTAATCCCTACTCATTCTTCAAGTCTTTTAGGTTAAATTCCTTAATAATACATTATTCAATAACTTTTTATTGAATGAAAGAATGAATGCATGAATGAATAAATGAACTGACGTCTTTCAGCTGTGTAGCTCAACTGTTTTGAACTCTCTCAGTTCAAAAAGATCAAGTAATCCTTTTGATTAAATTTTCTCATCTGTACAAAAATTCTGACAAAAAGAATTGGACCCCATATTTATCTTCGTTACTGAGTTTATATTAGTAGCAGCAGTCAAACTCTAAATATCCAGCAAGCAAAACTATAAAAATCCTTTGGATTCCCAAATACCATAGGGATGCTTGACAAGTTGCTATATGAGTGAGTTAACGGAATAGAAATATTTAGTATTCCTACTAATTTCCAGTCATCAATAGCCTGAATGTCTTTTAAGAACTCATTTGAATCAATTTTATGTATTCTAATACCATCCCTTCCAAAATGCTCCTCCTTCACACCTCACTGCTACCCTCTCCCTATTCATGTATCTTTTCTTTCTTGCTTCTTTTGGCGTCTATGTCCCTAAGTATCTTATACCCCCAAGTATCTTATGCCCCCAAGCTTCTTTAAGAAAAAGATTAACTCACAAATAAACCAGCAACTTAATGTTTATGTCTCCCCTCAAAATTAAAAATTTAAAAGTTTATAGAATACAATTTCTGCATGAAAATGAATAAATTTCTTATGATTATTATTTGTTTGACCCACTTCTTTCAAAGGTATAAATAATAAAATAACTGCTATCATTATTTTTATTTTTTTCTTTCTCCCTTCTTCCAGATTGCCTAGGGCATAGAAATAAATGCCCCCTCTGTCAATGGTCTCACGCTAGGACTTGGCAAACTATTCAGCCTCTTAGAGCCTTGAGGTGTTTGTTCACAGAATGAGAGACTTGCACTAAATGACCTCCACAAGTCCTTCCAGCTGATATTCTATGATTATCTAAAATTTTACTGATTTCTGTAACCAAAACATAAAACTGGACTTGGCAAAATTTCTGTTAACAAGGTCACACTTGATTTCTAAAACTTGATTACCACAGATTAAAAGTAAATTTAGGAGGTACAGGATGCATCCCACTATGTTAGATACAAAGGGATGGGGACATAAAAATGCCCTTAGATAGTAAGATAAAATAAAGTATGCACACATTCTCTTATTTACCAAATAGTTTTTGAGTGCCTGTTATGCACCAGGCACTGTGTTGGGCACATAGAACACATGAAGAAAAAGCAGACAGTGACCTTGTCTCCATGGAGATTACAATCTATGGGGGAAAACAAACAAGACAACTAAATTCAAGAATATAAAAGAGATATTCAGGATGCTAGGGATTGGTGGTTAATTCATTGTGAAGCAAGAGAGAAGGAAATGTCAAGGACGACTATCGACTTCCTAGCTGGACGATTGAGAGCATTTTAGTGCCATTTACAGAAACAGGAGCACAGGTGAGGGGCAGGTGTGAAAGAGAGGCAGAGGAAGATCATGAGTTTGGTTTACAACCTGCTGAATGAATGAAGGTAAAGCAAAGCAAGTTATTTGCAGAAAAAAATTCGATGGTTTTGGAAAATTATTCATAAGCCTGTTTTCAGAAGACTTTTTATTTTGAAATAATTGTAGATCTTCAGAAAATAGAGTTCCTGTATACCTTTTCACCTAGCTTCCCCTATGTTAACATCTTATATAACCATGATCGATAAATGAATTAACATTAGTTCAAAATATTAACTACATACTTTATTGATTTCCCTAGTTTTCCAACTAATGTCCCTTTTCTGGTTAAAGGATCAAATCCAATATACCACATTGTATTTAGTTGTCAGGCCTCCTCAATCTTCTATGACAATCTTCTGTGAAAGTCTGTTATCTTTTCCTTGTCTTTCCCGACCTTGACACTTTTGAATGTCCCTCAGTTTAGGTTTGTCTGATGCTTTTCATGGTTAAACCAAGGTTGTAGATTTGGGAGAAAGAATACCACAAGAGTAGTGTGCCCTGCTCATCACGGCCTGTCAGTGGGTATGCATGATATCAACTTATCTAATTAACTGGTATTGTTAACCTTGATTACGTGGTTAAGAGGATGTCTACCAGGTGTCTCTAATGTAAAGCAATGCTTTTTCTCTGCTATTCTGTTTATGTGAAGAAAATTACTAAGTCCATCCACTTTCAAGAGGAGAATTTAGCTCCATGTCCTGAAGGGAGGACTATCAAAAAACTCAACTGTTCTCCAACAGTAAGAAAACTGGCTTGTTATCTATAATATATTTACTTATTTGCTCAATCCCAGTATACACGTGAATTAGTTTCAAAATTCATAACCCATATCCTGTAATAAACAAATTTACCATTCAGAGTTAAATGTGTGTGTATAACTCTATTTGACTATAGTCTTACAGTATCTAATCAAAGCTTTTTTTATAAAGTTATTTAGGTCAGATCCTTACCATCTCCTTCAGTGTGGTATGTTACACATTTGTAACACAGTTAAATTTATTAGCCGTAGCCTAGTCCCATCTTGGGCTCCTGTTTTTTAAAAAAAATTGCATTCAGTAAAATTAACTCTTTATGGCATACAGTTCTATGGGTTCTGATCCACTACCACTGTACCATATAGAACAGTTCAAAGTCATTTTAAAGTTAACAGTTAAGCCCCAAACTTATTTTATCTAAATTATGTGGAGAATTCTTAACTTCACTAGTTTTCTTCATGAGGCTTATTAATCATTTAGCAGAATAGAACGATACTTAATATAGAAGATCATTGAAAGTAAGATAAATATCTTTTAATCTTTGCAAGAGAAAAAAACTCCAGTAAAAGTTGCCTTTGAGTTTTTCTACCAGTTCAAAGTTGAGAATGCTTAAATAGATATATCTCTTGAGACATTTTTTTCATTGGTCAAAGATTAGATCAGTCATATAAATCTGACATTGGGTATACAAAAAAATGCAAAAAATTCAATTATAAGACTCACCAAATTTAATTAAAATACTTTATAAGCAAAGTAACTGGTTTTGAAAAGGATGTTTCTCACAGAAATAATTCCATGACCCATTCTGGTCCCAATACACTGATAGGAAACTCTACTTTTATGTAACTATCATCCAACTAGGCTTGGCTCCTAATGAAGTAGTAGCAGACAGTGTCATTGGGGAAGGAAGAGAGAAGCAACAGGAAGGTTAGGGAGAGGGAAAAAGCAGAAGCAATGTCTCTGCAGCCTCAGGTGAAGATTGAATGAGGTGAGGTGAATGCAGCCTGTTTCTGGGTCATGAATACTGGCCACTGGTCTCACCTCCCTGGGCAGCCTCATGGAAGAGAAGGGATAAAATTCAAGCACATGTTTATTCTTCTCCTAAGCCTGTATCAACTGGATAACACTTAATGACTCACCACATACAAACCTACTATTTAGCTTAAAAAAACAACAAAAATGTACAGTCTAACTTCAAGAATAAGTCATAAACTCTGTGGATGAAGACAAGAAATCATTTGAGAAGGCACTTTGCAAGGCTTTGCCCATCAACCAGAATTAATCCACTAAATTCACTATAATTATATCATTAAATTCACCCATAGCCTAGGGAATAACCATGAGTTGAGCTCACCATAGTTTCATAAAAGGCAATCACATAATGAATGCCTAAGCATTCTGTATTTCTATTCCTCTATTTTACATTTCCTCCAAACAAAATATCTTCAAACACTATTTACCATTTATGATATATGAGTCTATGTTTTTCATTACAATATTTCACAGAATACCCTTCTTAAATATGTTTCTACCAAGTAATATTTTTACAGCAAATCAGTTGTATCCAGGGAAAATTTTACTGACACATGAAGCTTTTGTGGAGCAAGGATGCTATTTGAGATCCCAGAAACACGTGGCATAGCATCCTGGCCAGTCAATCTGAGAAGCTGATTGTGATATTTTCCTTGGTCATGTGGGATTGTTTTGTTTATTTCTTTATCTCCTACAATAATGGAGATATTGAGCATTCACCTTCACAGCCTCACTATTGTGGAAGTTTCTGTATTTATCTGAATGTTGTGATTATTAAGGTTGGCTTAGGAATGACAAATTTCCTTTCTAGTTATAAATTTTAAAAGCATGTTAATTATGTCCTTGTTCATGTCAACATTTTAGATCTGGATACCCCTGACAAAGACTCCAAAGGGTATCAACTTTACTGTTCTTTTCATTCTACATGTTCCTCCTCTGGACTAAGCAGTCTTCTCTAAATGGAGGAACATACAACATGAACTCTCAGTTAACCTCATTAATAAGAATAATTGAGAGATTGGTATTTGGATTTGGAACACATTATAAGATCCTGGGAAATAATTGTCGCTACTTTTCTAGTAACATTTTTCTTAAACTTACATGAAAATGAATTTGTATTTCTCTACACATATGTAAACTGATGGCAAAAAGAACCATCTTGAAGGCAATCTTAGAGTAAGAGAAATCTGGCTGGGATTTTAAGTTTCTTGCAAATAACCACAGAAGTAAGAAATTACATCACAATCATTAAGTACTATCACTAAGCTTGACTCAATTATAACTTCTAAAGTTTTTAAGTTCTCATACCTATGCCATCTTAAATATCTTATTCTCAAAGTCCATAGTGCAAAAACTGTACCTTTCAGCATTAAATACCTTTGTGATTAGTTCTCTTGAACTTTTAAGCATACACTTTATTAGAAATAACACAACAGGAGACCATGACATTGTCAGTAGTATAGCTATGAGGTGTAAAATTCTGTGGCTCAGCCGGACAACCTGGGTAATGATGACACTGTGTGAATCCACTGAGTTGTGTACTTTTCTGTAACTTTGTTATACCTAAGGTCACCTCAATCATGCTTAAAATTATTTCTAAATCAACTCAAACAAGTTATTCTCTCAACCTATCAATGTTAACAATCCAAGTTTCTCTTTTGAGTTACTCAATTTAGGAACATTTATTGAAAACCTATTTACTAAGTAAAAGAAAGACATTTGGGGCATTAAGAGATTGAATGATAGTCCTTACTATTACTGAGAGAAAAACCTAAAGCTAATTTCTTTTACTTTCTTAAGAACTGATCAGTCTTTCATCCTACAAATATTTATCAAGCACATTCTATATGCCAGGTGCATAATCATGAACTGGAAATTGAGTGCTGATTGAGAAGGAGCCATTCATTTTAACATTTCAGAGGAAAAAGCAAAGATGAAATAACTTCCTATGTTAAGCTAAAAAAAATGTCCTACCCCTCCCTGAATTCAATACCTTCAAATAGGTCATATAGACCACACTGCTTTCTAGAGAAGATGCAAATGTTTGTGTTGTGGTTTTAGCTTCTGCAGATTTTTCACAATTTTCCCACAAGAATATTGACCAAAAGATTCTAATGGTTACATCATGAAATCGGTTTCCTATGAGGTGATAAGGGTGTTCATTTAATGAATAAATAGTACTTACAATTAAAAATATTGTTTGCAGGGCAATTTTGGAAAAAGTCTTAAGATTTTTCCTTTTGGAAGAAGTTAATTGGGGATACAGGTGGAACTAGCAAAAAAAAATGTCAGACACCTCTCTGGGTTTTCTTCTCAGATCTTGGCCCTATAGCTCTTCAGTACCTTAATGATTTTTTGAAGTATATAGATCTCCAGCTTTTCTAGTTCTTCTCAGTGGGATCATTGGTCCAATTTAACATAACTGAGAGTGATGCTTTCCTCCATCTCTTGAGTCTTCTCCTATCAGCCTCTTGCCCCCATCACTCTTCTAGAATTCTTTTGAAGATCACTAAGGACCTATGTTGCTGAAGCCTATGGTTTTTACTCTTCATTTTCATTAACCTATCAGCAGCACTTGGGCATATGATTACTTCCTCCTTGAAATATTTTCTTCTATTACCAAGAACACTTGTTTTTCTATTTCTCTGAATGCTCCTTCTCTGTTGCTGGTTCCTCTTCAGCTCCCCATCCTGTTAATAGCTCAAGTGCCCAGGGCTGTCATCAGACCTCTTCCTTATCTACACTCATCCTTTGGTGATTGACATGCTCAGAACTCAAATTTTATTTCCAGTTCTGACCTGTCTCCTGAACCTGAAAGGTATGTCTAGTTTCCCTTACTTCACATCTTCACTTGCATGTCTAACAGAAATCTCAAACTAAGCTTCTGACCCACTCACTTCCATCATCCCCAAACCTGTTCATTCTAGTTTTTTTTTTCCCAATTTAGCTAATGACAATTCATTTCTTGCTGCTCAAGTGAAATCTCATTCTTGACTTCTCACACTACACTACCAGCAAATCACTTGGGGAGTATCTTCAAAATATGTCCAGAATTTCATCACTACTTCCACTGCTACTCTACTATCCTGGCCCGAGTCTCTATATTTTGCCTAATTATTGCACTAGCCTCTTCATTGTTTCTATTCCTGCCCTTGTTCTCATTTTTTTCTCAGCACAGTAGCCAAAGTAATTGTTAAAACATAAATTCTATCACTTCGACCCTCTTCAAACCTTCCTTCCCACAGATAAAAACTATACTTAACCTGAAAGGTCCTATACAAAATAGCCCCTATTAACTTTTCTCCCTTGCTTACTCTGCTCTAGTCACAATGGCTCCTTCCTTTATCTCAGTTCACTGTTTCAAACAATGGAAGAGAGGCAACTAAAGTTGTAAAGACAAGCAGAGATGGAGACACAAGCTACATTAAGGACCTGTCATAATTCATTCACAATATTGACTATAATATACAAAGCCCTATCCTAGGTATTTGAGAGCAATTAGGTTAAAAAACTTGCTCTCCTGCGGTTTGCATTCTAGTGGGAGGTAGACAATAAACCAAACTATGATGTAACTGTATGACATAACATTATAGAAGCAAGAAAAAAGGACTGTTAAGGCAAATAGTGGTTATTACAAAATTTAAATAGGGAACTCAAATGGCTATGGAAAGCAGAATTGTAGGCATTTGAATATATACATATAAAATTTTCTTTTTTGGACAAGATCATGCTAGGTGAGACAAGTGTAAATTTTCAGACTTTACTAATCTTCCCCCAAGATGTTAGAGTAGGAAGGCCCAACCATGTTAAATAGCTAACATTTTTTTTTCTGGGTTAAGCACTTTAAATACATTATCTCAAGAAAAACCGGGTAAAACTTTTAATCAATGATTTCAATGAAGATTTTTAGTTTATGTTGTGACTGAACTCCCATTTTAATGACTTATTACTCTGACAGCATTGGCCTGTTATTATACCATGTAATCACTAGCACCTTTCCTTTTAAATTTTTATCAACTTATAGACTCTTCAATTTACTGCTTTGGTGGGTTTGCTTAGCCCAAACTAAGTTCTAGAAATGTGCAGTTACCAGAGCTCTATAATGAGTGCACAGATGAGCCCTAGATTGGATAGATACAGCTCACTGAAGACCAAACTATCTTTTAATTTCTGTGGTAGTACAAACTACTCTTGGAATGTAAGAGTAAACAAAATGTTTTCTAAACACCCCCCTCAGATGACTTTGCTAATTAACAGAGCTCCAAATTAATTTCAAACTTTAGTCACTAGCCCTATCCCTCAGCTTCTAGTTTTCATAAACATTTACTTCTAATAGGATCCTAGAGTGTTCCCTTCCCTAGCCCCACAGGATACTGTTCTTACTTTTACATTCTAATGTTCCGTGTATTTTTGCAAGTAAACGATTATATGGTTCTGATTATAAATTTCATTTCTAAGGATAAAGCATTAATTGGAAATATCAAAAATGAAAAACTCAATCTTAAAAATAAACCTCTAATTTATAAATGCATACCAAGTTAGTAAAATTAGTTTAGAATTCTTCGACGTCAGAACTTAACCGAAAATTGGTTTATATTCAGATTTTTCTCCCCATGCATTATACCATCACCACCACTCACAATTGAGCTTAAAGCCAAAACCAGCCTCTTTTCTACAAGGACCATGAAAACTTTAAATTTCCCATATAAAAATGTGTGAACAAGACTTAATTTGTATGAGGAATCTTAATATATACATTTTGAAGTCATCAAATGACTTTTTAAAAGAACTAGGTTGTCATGCTCTTTAATAATGTATACCTTTTCCTCACTGTGGCACACAGGAAAATAAATTTGAACATTAATCTTATTTGTGGTTGGGTTATCCGCAGTTAACTGTTGTCAAAAATATTAAATGCAAGGGATCCCCTGAAATGAGTGACCACATTCATATAACTTTTATTATAGTCTTAACTGTTCCATTTTCTTTATCTACTGTGACTTACAATTTTTTATCTATGGAAAAAACATAGTATATATAGTTTTTACTACGCATGGTTTCTCTCATTCACTAGGCCTCTTAGAACATTTCCCTCATAAATAAGGGGGAACTACCGTACTTTCTGCTGGCGAATATTAAAATCTTTGGACAAAGCTCCTCGTAGTGGAAACAGCTGGCCTAGGGATGCAGGCGGCTAGCTCTGCAGTTTGAGTTCTGCTCATTTATTGTTTAATAATTACTCCAAGAAAGGATTTTTTAAAAGAATTCTTTAACATGTTCACTTACATTTATACAATGCTGGAAATGACTGTTGACATTTTCACTATTACCATTCATTATCAAAGGAAGGCATAATATCAAAGTCAAATCTGAAACTATAGTCAATGTTAAATCAAACTCAAAAAATACCATTTACAATTTAAGTACTCTCTTGTATAAAGCATCAAAAAGTTAATACAAGTACTAGTCTTAAGCAGTCAAACAAGTCTAAGCCACATTTATTTGCACATGTAGTAATGAGCAACATACTCCAAATTCATACAAATTTATAAAACAACAAGTTAATCACTTGGTACACTTGTGTTATCTTGTTTACAGATTCAAGTGTAGATGTACGTCCTTTATTTTGTAAACTTTCATACAATACTTAAACAAAAATTTTGACATATATTGGCATGGTTCAGTTAGAGCCAACACAAAAGTTAAGACAAGACCACAACTCAAAAACCAAGTTTAGAATATATTTTTCTACCTCCCTCCCCTGGAAAGAAGTGATTAACAAATGTATATGCTGTATCACACAAGAAACCATGGAGACAAAAGAATGATGCTCCCATAATTGTAAGAAAATGCCAACCAAAATCATACTGCTTCATCTACCCAATATATGGTGTAAATAAGAAACAAGAGGAAACGTTTAGATGAAAATAACAAGGGAGACTAGAAAAAATAGTAAATGATCTTAAAAACAAACTATGCCCTGCCCCCAATGCTGCAAATATTTGACAACTCGAAATAATTGTCTAAGGCAAATAAAAGTGAGGAAACCTTCAAAGACATTCTAATCACCTTCAGTATCTAGTGATAAAAGCTGAAAATGATATCAAGAAGGTACTATACAAGTGTCGAGGACATCCCAAAACTAATGAAAGAAACGCATTTATTTCTACAAAAGCAATGTATAATACAGAATTAGAAGGAAACAGACTTAAAGATTTACCTATTAAAATATACAGATTCTTACTGAAGAGTATAGGATATTTAAAAAAGATGACAAGGGATGTTAATCTTTTTTTATTATTATTATTTTTACATATTTTGGAACCTCACATAATTTTGATAAATAACTCTTACAAAATTATGCAAAAAGTACAAGAATGTCTGGTAAACAAACAGTCTGTATTTTCCAAAAAGATTTTTTACAACATGCAATTCTTAAGGCAGCATCCTCCTTACAAGGAAAGGTAATCCTTTTACTCATCAAGACATCTTCTGCTGCAAAGAATAGGCTAAGAAAGCCTGGCTTCTTCCATTAACGCCTTTTGTCTTTCCTGTCTGATTTTCGGTCTCTTTCACTTCTTGAAGATCTTTTGCCTGATCGACTACTCTCTGATATAGACCTCTTTCTGTCAGACCTGGAATTCTTATCCTTTGATCCTTTTGTATCTCTACTACTACCACCTTTTGAGGACTTGTGACTTCTTTCTAGTCCTGAAGTATCCCTTCGTTTCCGATCCACGCTCCTTCTGTGCTTTCTATCTCTATTATGTCCCCGGCCTCTACTCCGACTTCTACTCTCACTGGAACTAGTGGTGCTGCTGCTACTGTCTCTGCTGCTGCTGCCACTTGTACTGGAGCTGCTACTGGAACTACTTCGACTACTACTACTGCCACTGCTAGAACTGCTTCCACTGCTACT
The DNA here is from genome assembly GCF_902729225.1 of Pteropus medius. NCBI lineage: Eukaryota > Metazoa > Chordata > Mammalia > Chiroptera > Pteropodidae > Pteropus > Pteropus medius. The sequence continues at coordinate 15,000,424 of NW_024354911.1, forward strand.
ACTGGTTGAACTGCTACTAGAACTACTACTGCTGCTACTCCGACTTCTACTCTTGCTTGTTTTATTTCTAGCTCGACCTCTACTTCTGCTCCTAGTTTTGGTTTTGGATTTGCTCTCCGGAAGTACCGTCAAAACTGGCTCTATAGTCACCTCAGTGAGTTTTACAGATTCTATAGCAAATTCCTTCCTCTCAAGTAGTAAATGCCCCTGCTCCTGAATAACCTGAGGTGATGACTGTACAACAGCTAATGGTAAAGTCTCAGGTTGAGAGAGAGGCTGGGGCTGGAGTACTGGTTGGGACTGAGATTGGGGCTGAGATTGGAACTGAGGCTGAGGCAGGGGCTGAGGCTGAGGCTGAGCCACAGTCTCAGGTTGTGGCTCAGATTCTTTCTCTTCTTTGTCCTCAGGCTCATTTTCCATTTCTAGAGCACTAGCACTCTCTTTTGCAGGAGAAAGAGATTTACATTCTTTATCTGGCTCAACTTCAAATTCCATTTCTTGCTCCAATTCTTTGTTAGTTTCATTTTCTGACGGTTCTACACTTTCAACTTGACTGGTTTCCATTACCTCTTGCTCAGCAATTACATTTTTGACACTCTCCACCATCTCTAGCACATCCATAACTTCCTCAGGCTGACTATCTTGCTGCTTCTCATTTTCCCTTATCTCAGTTTCCTCTTCCATCTTAACCTCCATTTCCTGTTTTTGTTCCTCCTCCTCCTGTTCCTTCTCTGCATCACTATGAACTATACTAATTTCCTTTTCCTCTTCCTCTCCTGCTTCCTCTATTTCTACATCATTGTGCTGATTACCTGTCTCCTCCAACTCTTCCTCTCGCTGAGCCACCTTACCCTCTTCTTGTTCCGCCTTCTGTTCTTCATTACGCACCACCTGATGTTCTTTTTCCTTCATTGATTGTCTTCTAGGCCTAGCCTCCATTTTATTTATTTGTTCTGCAAATTCGATGCGTCTACCTTCAAATAAAGCTAAAGAATAAAATTTTAGATGTGTAAAATATATTATGAGTAAGAAATCCAGTCACAATTTGAAACCTGGCTACAAAATGTCACTGAGCTTTATCTAAATGTCTTTTTCTAAAGAGATGATGACAAAAGACTGATTATGGCAAATAAGTAATTACCAATTGACATAAATTAACAAAAGCAATGATCTACTGGAAACCTATATATAAAAAAAATTAGTAGCAGGCAAAACTACCATATCTAAGTGATGGATAGAAAGGACAATCTTGCTACTTAACTTAATGCTAGTTGAAAAGAAACAAAACTTCTTTCAAACAAAATCAGTTTTATGATATAACATATATTAATTTTTCTGCTCCCAAGGAGAAATAAATCACCTAATCACCAATTTACGAGTGTCTACCCTTCAATGTGTGCTCCCTCTATGGATTACATTGACATTCACTTTTTCTTGCTTCATTAGCATTTATGTCTGGCTACTAAAAGTATCAAGCAAAAAGAAGTCACGTTACTCAAATGCTTAAGAAATACACATGTATTAAGCATTGCCTACAAAAGTTTCCAGTTAAACTCCATCAGGAAACAAAGGCTCCTGCACTCCAAACTTATTAGCATCTTATTTCAAAAATCTACTATTAAATCACAACTATTATAGGCAGACAAATGTGTGTGACTTTATCACCTTATTCATTAGGAAAACTGCAACTGACTTCTTCACGAACACTTACCATTCATTTTTCTCTGTGACTCTTCTATTAGTTTTTGGGTAGCTGGACACATTCTTCCAGGAATATAGAACAAGTGGGGCTTCGTCTTAGTTCTTATGTATTTAATTATCTTGGCATTATGCTCATTCCATTCTTCTTGCTAAGGAAAAGGTAAAGGTCAGCACTTCTGTAAACAGGAAGCATTACCAATCTTAGAATTCTAAAATACTACTCACCAGCTGCGCAAGCTCAACCTTCTGTTCCAAAAGCCGCAGTTCTGTCTGTTTAGCACGCCTCTCTTCAAATAGTTCTCTCCTCTCATTTTCAACCTGCTTTCTCTCTTCTTCTGCCTGTACTTCCAGTTTCTGTTCAATTTCCTGGCGTCTCTTTTGCTAAAGATAAATAACGATCTTTACACATCCTGATTACATGAAACATTACAATTTTATTAAGTTATCTGCATGTGTTTCACTTTGCAATTCAGGATACCAACTACTTAAAACTTAGCACTTAGAATTTGAAGACTGCAATTTCTCTTTCAAGAAATGGGGGCTGCAGCTTTTCATGTAAAAATCTAAACTTTAAAGCCATAATATCGGTAACTGTTCCATTGCAACAGAACTTTTAGATAAGGTTCTTTCATAAATTAACCACAAAAGAGCACTTCAGTTACTCTTTTTAAATCAAAAAATTTGACAGAAGTGATGCTCTAATAAGTCATATTTTCCACCTATTTAAAAAAAATTACTCTTCACACATTAAAATGCCTTTAAGCCTTTTATATTCTCCAGTAAACACATAAAAGCTGAAATAAAAGTTTATTAAATTCCTATATACAAATTATCTCTTTTCCACTGTAGTTACCCCGAGAAGCAGTAACTTGGCTGTTCAACTTCACAGACATAACTTTGTACTTTTAACAAAAAACTTCAACAGTTAAACTGTGTAGGGCAATATTTATGCGTTTGCTTCTAGAGTGCTAAATATTTGCTCTGAATGTGTATCTAAGTCATAAAAATTAGAATGACTGAACTAGTAGCAATGATCAATGAGTTTAACTCACTTACTGAAGAAAAAGCACTCTGAGGCCTAAAGAAATAAAGGAACGTGTTCAAGACCACAAAACAAGATTGTTAATAGAGCTGACTTCAAAAAAAAGACCAGTTAGTCTATGGCCATGCTACCCTGAACAAGCCCGATCCCGTCTGATCTCGGAAGCTAAGCAGGGTCAGGCCTGGTTAGTACTTGGATAGGAGACCACCTAGGAAGACCAGGTGCTGTAGGCGTAAAAAATAAAAAAATAAGGGATTGTAGGCTGATGAAATCCTTGCAATCTAAGGTCAACCAACGGATGCCTCGCTTAAAAACAAAACAAAAGACCAGTTAAAAATTTAACTCCAGAAAAGTTTTTTAAGTTTTTCCTTGGCTTTATTTTAAGATTGCAATTAAGTATTAATTTTAAGATTGCAATTAAGTATTAAGAGAGCTTTTCAGCTCTTTTTAAAAACATGTAGGCAACTACTCTGATAAGAAAGCAAAGAAACTGCATAAATACCCTTTCAGTAGCGACAGTAGATTCTTGTTTAAATTTCTGAAGAGTGCCCATCAACAAGCCAAATATTCGCCGGTTCCTAAAAAACAAAAAGAAAGATTCAGTTTCAATAGGATCCACTTCATCTAAACCTGCCATTTCTTAAAAAGAAACATACTATATGCACTTGGACAATTGCTTAAATTTTCTTAAAATTGCATTATTTGACAGGTTTCCCTCCCAGAAGTCAATAAAAATACCTTTGCTTTCCCTTTTCATCCATATTTTGATCCTGGATAAGGTCTCTCCGTGTGCGTTCTTTGGAGGTAGCTACAACTGAAGACTGCAAAGCTGGCTGCATAAGAAAAAGAAAATCTCCGTAATTTAACAAGCATACAAGTGGAACCCATTAAAATGTAGTAAGATGAAAATACTATATTCATCCTCTATGTTCTTTTAATCTCAATTACCTTTTTAACATCATCATCCTCTGGATCGCTTTCTTGGCGTGATTCTCTCCGTGTCCGACGCTCCCCGCCCAGCCTGTCATAGGAAAAATAATTTAAATGAGCACTACAGAATGTGACTTAAGTGCCTACCAAGGGCAAACGACTACTTTTCGAGGACTCATTTCCAGAAATTTCATTGTCAGTTTACATCCCATGCTACGCTTTCCGCCAGTAGTGAAAAGATAAAATGTACCATCAATGCCCAATCCAGATTTTGATAGCTTTTAATCAATGCCCAATCCAGACTTTGATAGCCTTTATTTCTCAAGCTGGTTTTTATAGTACAAGACAGAAAAGTGACACATATTGACCATTTTCTTAATCTTATTCCTCTCATGACCCTTATTTTGGTAAAATTTCTGTTATTGTTAGTAAAGAACTCAGTTTTGAGGGATACTAGCTATCGGTTCAGTAAATACCAATAGATCAGATTCAGGGGAAGTGATACACTATCCGAGTCTAATATGACTCAACTCAACTGTGAATGAAGGGGCAACATAATAAACCCAACAAATTATCGAGGGACCACATGGCAAGTCCAACAAGCTCAGTGACCAAAAGTAACTACACAGGATGGTCTGATCATAAATTCCTAACCGGGCAGGCCATGACAGGTAGTTATGTCCCAGGCCTACAGTTTCCTTAGCAAAGGTCAATCCTTACCTTAAGTGAGCTCTGTCCACTGCTCTTACTCACCTAGGATAACATACTTTTGAAATGTCAAAGTAATTTCCTAGACCCCTTGAAGGTACAACCACAGGCTCAAGAGCACAAGACCACGAAATCCCTCACTGTTATCTTATTTCTTGCATACCATCTCTACTTACTGTAAACGTTAATTATTAACTAACCTATACTCACCAATGTGTCTCTTCATTCTCCTTTTTATTTAATCCTAGAGATTGCCCCACTTTGCTTTCTCCTATCTCCTTAACATCACCAATGGATTTCATGTAACCCTCCTTACATCTTCTCCTTTGATTCTAATGTATAAAATAAGCTGCGACACTGCCACTCTCCAAAGCATTTTCTTAATCTGCTTAAATTTTGGCTCAAACTTACAAAACTTTTCTATAGGCTGTACAGTCTTTCATTGACAAAACAATATTTATTAAATGTTTATATCTGTATGCTACCTTAGAAAATAGAACATATACACGTGCCTTCAAAATCTTTTTTTTCCAACATACCTACTGACTGCCCCTTCAAGGTCTCTCTGTTTGGCTGGGGGTCCTCCTCCACTATCTGAGAATCCACGCCTGTGATTAAAAATGTCCAACACAAAGCACTTGAAATGTAAGATAAATGGTATTTCCATTTAGCAAAAGAATTTAAAAATTTAAATATTCTTCCAATTAAAGCAACCTTAAATGGCCATTCACTCCAAGATGCTTTTATAGTATTTTTTAAAAACCCACATGAATAAATTTATACAAAACTACTATAGTTAATATATTCAAGCTCTAGTTTTACACGTAAATGAAGTTCCAGGATAACTATCCAGAAAATTACAACTGATTACAGCTTTAAACACAAACATTTCTAAGTGGTTCTACCACGAATTTTGTTTAAAATGGTACGTCAATTTAGTCTAAGCAGCACCAATAATCTTAATGTATGAAATAAGTCTTAAGGAAATCTTACCTCAGCAATAAACTACCACGTCCTCTACCTCCACCAGGACCAGAAAGGGCCAGCAATCTGGCTTGGATGGGCCTGTAAGATATTTACAAATCAGTACAAAAAGCATATGTGGACACATGTAATGGCATCAAATACGTTCACGAGTGCAGTGCATCATAGAGAAAATAACTAAAAAAGTTCTAAAAAGACGGATCAAATCCACGTATTTGAAAAAGGTTAGAAAGTATTATTTAAGTTCTGTTTTTTTCAAGACCAATATCACAGAAATTAGATTTATTTCGATGCCACTATACATTAACAAGCTTTGATCAGGTCTTAATTTCGCCAACCCGAAGGAAGCTGCACGTGGGCAAGAGCCTTGGGGCGAAGCGGCGAACCGAGTCCCAGGAGGGTCTCCTGGCCAGCCGTTGGAGGGGGAAGGGGCTTTGTGCTGCAGTTCCGGGCCCGCAGAGCCGAAGGCGGGAATCCGTAGACCGGGCCTTCCCACAGACCGGGAAGGAGTCCCAACGCACCCAGGCCCCGCTCTCCTTCCTCACGAACCTGAGCCCGGGGACCTACGGTGGGGCCTTGGAGACTCCCCACCTCACCGAGAACCGGGTTCTACTGCCGGCTCGGGAGCAAGCCTCGATGTTCCAGCCTTATCAAAGCTGGTCGCCCTCCCCGCCCCCAATTCACCCTGACTTGATGACTGCTTCTCGGAGCCAGCATTTCCCATCCAGCCTTTACCTCACGTCATTCGGATCCCTCCCGGTGAGCTTGCGAATATTCTCATCCACGTTCTTTAGGCTCTCTTTGGCCTTTTCTAGCTGCTCCTGCAAAGTTCTCACTGCGACCGCCATCTTCTCCCTGCAGCAGGCTTCGAGACTGCTCCACAGGCCGCGCCTGGCCGTACCGCGCCGCCGGACGCGAGGACTGACAGCTGGCCTCAGCCAATGACGATAGGCGTTGTTTTTCGGCTTCAACCACTCAGCAACCGGAAGGGGGAGAACCTGCCGACACTTGTGCCTCCCGGCCAATGAAAAGTCCGTCAGGCGGCCACTTCCCTCCCCAGTTAGCTGCGTGTGGCCCAGCTCCGATTCTAGCGCAGAGGCGGGGCGGGTTTGTGAGTCCTTGGGTCCTCGGAGACGCGGGCTCATGGGCCTGCTCCTCCAGGCAAGGAGCGCGGAGTTTTGCAACTCTTTTAACCTATGCTATGACGTGACTTACGTCATTTTAACCACCTAATCACATCAGAGTGAGAAGGAGGCGAGTCTGTTCTCCCCCTGCCCATCCATCAGAGAAGGTGGCGAGTTTATCCCCCCTCTCCCCCCAGTAAATGATTAGATTAGGAAAGGGTGCGGCCATTCTGTTGGTGCGCATGCCCAGGGAGTGTGGGGGTGGGGGGGGGATGCGAGCTTCTACTAGGTTAAACCAAAATGAGCCCAAGGAAGCAAAGAATGAAGGAACAGGAAGTGATTAATCGTAATAGTTATTTTAGGGACACTGAAACGCTTTACATGCCTTATCCCTGTCAAGAGCTTGAATAAAATGCCTGTTTTTACTGATAAGGAAATTGAGTCTGGGGGTACTGCAGCTGTCCCTACGTTTTGCCAGTCTAGAGTCACCGTCGGATCAGACCCTGTGCGAGGATGTACTAGAAGAGAAAAGCAATGATGAGACAGACAAGGCAGGCATTCTCTACATCTGGCCTAGAGTTGGTTCGTTTAAGATGGGGTTCCTGGATCAGCGTTATTGTGTATATGAGAGTATTGTCCAACTTCTGGTTCCTCTGTACCTGCACTGCCAACATGGGAACCAGTTTTATTCCAGAAATGTATCAGCAAATTATAGCCCAGAAAGCATGTTCCTACAGAAACAATATTATGAATAACCTTTGGATTCTCATTTCCATCTGTCAGCCAAGCATCCTCCTTAACACCAAGGATTAGCAGGCTAATTTACCATTTTAATTCGTCCAACCACCTTTATATATAAATATATATGTATATTTTTTAAAGAATTGAGCAAGACACCAAAATATGGCAGAAAAGAATAGCTTTATTAGAAGAGAAAGTAAAGCAACAGAACACTTCCAGACGTGGAAGCGGGCCTGAGCAAGAGAAGAGCAGCTCAAAAGGCTCAAGGGCTCAAAGGCCACTCAATCACCTTTAAATCGCCTGTGTATGAGCAGTATCTCCTTTATCTAAGGATAAAGCCTAGAACAAGCTAGCTATGGTTCCTGCTTCCCTGGAGTTTATAAGCTCCTCAGGAAACAAAGATTATTCATGTACTCATTCATTCAACAAATATTTATTGAGTAAAAAATGTGTTTTACTCCTGTTAATCTATTTTATATCAATATAATTATTAGACTAACCAAAAAACCTAAAAGGGTAGAAGGAAACCTTTTCCATCCCAGCTTTAGAAACAGAAGTAGTATTGAAAAAAGAAAAAGTAAAGCTAAGCAAGAGGGGTGAAGATGGATAATTAATTCCGATTGTGAGCGTACTTAGTTGTGATCTGATCTGTATTTACAATCCTATGTCATAGACAGTACGTGAAGCACCAGAATGTGACAACAGTAGATCCTAACCTCCAAGTATGACAAAATGCTTTTAGAGTTAACCAAAAAAAAAAAAGGATCTATTCCTGCTTCCATAGGATCTAGGATCCTGGACAATTTAACATAGTCTGCTTTATGGGGGAGAATCAGTGCGATGCTATGTTCAACATTTAGTAGGTGCTCAGTAATTATTAGTTTCCCCTCTATTTTCCCAAATATTCTAAGACCACCACCACCACCTGCCCCCCCCATTATTGTAGTTTGAGAAATCAATCTTAATAAGTTGGTTAATTGCTTACTCTTTGACCTCAATGGTGAACTTGGGCTCCTGTTTCTTGATGGTGGTGATGAAGGGAGAGTGCGCAATTGGGAAATAAAGGTCCTGATTTCGTGTTTGAGAAATTTCAGTGCTGGAAAAATTAAGATTATGATTACAAAAATTATATTGCCTAGTGTTTTTGAAGGCTTAGGTGGAACTTTTATGCTTGATTTATACGATGATTGAATAAACTAATCCAAATATTGAAGGGACATGTAAAAAAGCAACCATAATTCCAATTATGGAACGTGATCTTAAATTTCTGTGAAGGGCTATGAAGAATTGAGAGTTTGTTAATTTGAGAAAACTCAGTATGTTAATTTTGGGAAAGCAATAAATTGGAAAAAAATCGGCTGTGAATTACTAAGAACTAATCGATGTTAATAAGTAACATTTTAAGCAAGATTTGCCAAATTTAAGCGGTGCTTATGATATGTATATATGATCTAATGTATATATACATATATATGATCTAATATATATATACATATATATATATATATATGCACTTATGTAGAAGTCTCACATCTGTTACAGGTTCTTATGAATTCCGTCCCACGATGACGTTGCTTTTCTGAAGTCTTTAGCACTTTTTCCACTCACCTAATCCTCTGATTAATTTGTATTTTCTGGTTAAAGAATATCTTGTTCTTTGCTTAGTCCATCTCCCTTGTCGACGCCACTCTCAGTAAATTTCTTGGTGGCCAAAATGGCTTTAAATTTTTTTGCATACGTAGGCTTAATCTAATATGGAATGGGGTAATTTCTTACTACACCTAAAATTTATAGCTTCACTCTTTTTATAACTTTTCATATTGAGGAACATATGGCGGGAAGTGGAAGCTTTTGATGAAGCGCGTAGACATTCTTGTCACTTCATCTAACTCTTAGGTAATTAACGCAAAGATGGCAGAAGGAACTTTTTTTGTCTTATTTTGACAGCCCCCCGACCGCTCCCGCCCCCAGCATAGCTCAAAAAGCCAGCTGTTCACCCTGGGTCGGGGCGGGGGTAGGGGAGCGACTCTGTGATCATAGAGCTGGCGAATGCCGGGGTAGAGGTGACCGGAAGTTGTTTTTATTCCCCCACCCCCCCAACACACACATCCCAGGGGCCGGATCGGGTCTCCGCAGGTTCAGTTTGGTTCCCACAGCTGTCCGAGGCTCATATTCCGCCCGAGGGCTTGGTGGCCCTGGAGTGGGCTCACCCCCGTACTGGGCTCACTCCAGTACTAGTGTCTTCTGGAAGCCGAGTGCATTACTCGGTCTCTTAGCAACGAAGGACAGGCCGCGGTTTGAGAGAGCGGCGGCGCAGTCCAAATTGCTCAGGCGCTAGCCGGGACTCCCGAGCCCGGCCCAAATAGGAGCCGAAAACCAGAGCTTGGAAGAATAAGCAGGAAATGGCGGACGAGGCGTTGTTTTTGCTTCTCCATAACGAGATGGTGTCTGGAGTTTACAAGTCCGCGGAGCAGGGGGAGGTGGTGAGTACTGCCACATGCGCTTGAGGTTCTTTTTCGGTGAAACTGTTTCCCTCAGTTCTTTCCTTCAATCCCTGCCCCTCCGCCACCCAACGCCTCCCGTGGCGTAGGCAGCTGTTCTGCCGGCAGGTATCCTAAGTCCTCGAACCTGTCAGCTGTCTTTGGTCTTTTAACTTCTTTCTCGTATCTTCTACTATTTGGTACTTTTTTGTCTCTTCCCATATTCCCATACCTGTGTCCTGCAGGCCGCAGATTTTTTTTACTTTTAGTATTGTCTCTACCATCATTTACGGCAGGGTTAACTGCAGAGCTGATTTGGGCACCCCGTACTTCCAGTCCTGCTGAGCTGTCCACTGCACAGCCCTGATCCAGCCTGAGAATCCTGTTCCTCCCTCCTTATGCCTAACCCTCAACCACTCCACGAAACTCGAAGACAGAAGCCTAATGAGAATTGAAGCCAAAGGAAAGGAAAGTTTGTAGGCGTTACTATAATTAGGAAAAAAATTAATTTAAAAAATTTATTTAGTGCTCATTAAATGTCAGAGCTAGTTGTAGGTGCTGGGGATGTAGTAATGAGGGAAACGATGACCCCATCCTCTTGGAGATTACTCCTAATGTGTGAGAGTCCTCATTCACTCATTATTCAGTGTGTATAGTAGGCCCGACACTGCTAGATTAATAAGATAAACCCCAGACTCAGTTGTTGAATGATTGGAATTCAATGAGTAATTAAGGTATTGGGTTGTAGTTAGGTATAAAATCAAGGAGTTGTAATAGCTTTTATAAAAGATATTCCAAAGTCATGTTCAAGTCAGAAGGCCATTCTATAATGCTGTTGATAAAGAGGAGTGGATTGTGGGGGTAGGAAAAGCATCCTAGGCAAGGTAACGACACAGGTATGAAAGAATGTGATGTATTTAAATATGCTTAAGCGTTTCACTGTGACTAGATTGAATGGGTGGAGAGCGAGAATTGAGAGCTAAAACTAGAATGAGCCTTGTATGATTTGGACTTTCTTAGTGGAGGATTTTAAGAATTTTTAAGGGAAATAATATGGCCCATTTGTATTTTAGAAAGAGGGGCTGGTTTGGAGAAAAGATTCTTGTAGGGAAAAGGTCTGTTATTGCAGGAGTCCAGGCAGGAGATGATGAAGATCTGAATTAAGACAGGAATAGAGAAAAGAGGAGCTAACAGGTTTGAGAGATAGGAGGTAGGATCTCTAGGACTTGGTTTGGTACAGAAGTGAGAGTTGAAAATTATCCCCAGGATTTTAGCTTGACCTGCTAAGTTTGATGGAGAGGAATAATGGAGAAGAAAGAGGTGAGAATAATGAATTATTTTTGGACAAGTTGGAATTTTGAGATGCCTGTAGGACATCCAGGAAAAGGTACTGCCAGTTTGTAAGCTACAAGAAGGATAGTGTCTTAGTCCATTCTGGCTGCTATCACAAAATACCACAGACTGAGTGGCTTATAAACAACAGGGATTTATTTTTCAGTTTTGAAGGCTGTGAAGTCCAAAATCAAGATGCTAGCAGATTCAGTGTCTTGTGAAGGTCTGCTTCTGGTTCATAGATAGTTATTTTTTGTGTTTGTCTTCACATGGTAGAAGGCTAGGTAGCTCTCTGCCGTCTCTTTTTTTAAGGGCACTAATCTCATTATTGAGGGCTCCATCCTCATGACAGAATCACTCCCCAAGGGCCCCACCACCTAATACCATAACACTGAGGGTTAGGATTTCAATATATGAATTTTGGGGAGACACAACATTCAGTCTATAGCAGACAGGCATGATGCATTTGGAGATGTCATTAGGAAGACATCAGGAAGAGTATTGGAAATGAAGCAAATTCTATTTTCAGACCCATCTGTAATAGAGATTTTTTTCCTCGCGTTATAAAATTTTGACTTTATCATCACCAGCAACCAATAGTTATTAATGTTTAGCATCTGTGCTAAGTAGCAAACAATTGCTGTTCGTGCAAAGCTAGCCTTCCTTTTCCCCAAAGAATAATTAGCAACACACCCTCCACTCCCAACGTGTACAATCAGTTCTCTTAATTTTCTCTACTTTCTAGCCCTCTTCCAACTCTTGCCCAGGAACATCACCTTTTTAAAAATCCCTCTTTTTCCCAATGGATTAACCAAAAAGAAAATAGAGCTGTTATAATCGTGATTGATCATTTTAAGAGGTGTGCTAGTCATATAAGAGAAAGGAAATCCATAAGTTTTGAATCATTTAAACTAAAAATAACTTTCTTTTCCTATTGCAGTTGTTTAGTATAGGGGAAAATGTCAAGAGCATATAAATAAAAGTGATTAGAATCCAGAGGGTTTATTGTGTTAGTATCAATATTTTGAGTATGCTTCAGATTTTTCATAATAAAAAATGTGAAAGAAAGACACATAATCCTGTCATCCAGAAATGTTTTTTGTATATCTTTTTGACATAAAGTCATAAGTTTTGAAATAACATAAAGGTAAGAACCAATGTTCTCATCCTCTAAATCAAAGGATAGGTTTTTTTAAGAAAAGTTAATGGATAAAATATTTTCAAGTTTAATTTTTCTTACGAATTTAGTGCTTGCTAATAATGAACACTCAAATGCTAATGTGAATAGTAAGTAGTAACATCAGAAGGTGTTTACTAAGGCTTAATTCCAAAAGCTCATGTGATCATGGTTAAGATTTGAGAATATCTACATACATAAGCATATTTCCTGCTAATTAGTATGTTTCTGGGCGATTCTACAAAGCAAATTGCTCTACAGACAGCATCATGATTTACAAGTACTCATTCCACCTGAACATGTTTGGGAATGAGTGTGGAGAATAACAAAAATCAAGGGTAGTGATATGTACAATAATAGATGTATGTGCAGAGTGTTATGACAGCATAAGGTCCAAAGGAGTATCAGGGAAGGTTTCCGGGGGGATGCGATGCTTGAGCTGCTTTTAAAGGATGTACAATTTTGGAAACAGCAAGTGCGAAGGCATGGAGGCAGAGGAAAGAATGGCACTCTGGAGTTGCTTCAGAAATTTCACAGTAGTGGAAGGAGGATGTTTGTGTATATGTGGCTGTTAGTAAATCTGGTTAACTAGCCAGGGATCATTTAAGAAGAGGCACATAATGCTGTGCTAATGAGTTTGGACTTTATTTTGAAGAAGGGGGTTGCCAAAAGGTCCAGTTGAGAAGAATACGATTTGCTTTTTAGAAAGTCTATACCGCTGCCCTGACATCTTCTCTGGGACACTGCTTCCCCCATCTCCAACTTAGATGCGTACGTTGTTCTGCCACACCTATGACAAAAATAGTTGGTGAAGAAAAGGGAAGGAGAAATTAATTGTGAAAGGAAAAGATCACAAGAGAAAGAGCCCAATATAATCTCAGAGGTCATCAACTATAATTTTTAATTCAGGTTTAAAAAAATTAAAAATGAATTATCTTTACATCTTCAATGAAAGCATATCTGAAATACCTAGTTGAGGGTTTCATATGGAAAAGGAAATGTTAGTAATGAATATCTATAAAATGGTGTCCAGGAGAATCAAATGTGAGGAAAATCATGTTATAAAAATTCCTAAAGGTACAGGATTTGTCATTGAGAAATAAAGACATTTGGATCATGGTTGTACAATCTAAGACTTTCAAGGACTGCCATAGGTAAAAGTATTATATTTATTTTCTGTCGTTCCAGGGAGAAAACTGGGATTAATAGGTAAAGGATAAATTAAAGTTAATAAAAATATATTTCATCCAATAATAACATCAAAGAGTTCCAGTAGTAATAATCCAATGTTGATGCTCAGTGGATCCTGGACTGCATTAAAAATGCTTCATATACATTAGTTCTCATAGGAATTTATTTTATATAAGTGAAAACATGGTTTAAATTCAGGTGCTCAAGGTCAGACTTATTTAACTGGTACATCCAGGAATCAAATCTCTGATAAAATGATCCTACAGTCCATGTTTCTAAATAAAAAGTAAAAAGATTATTCTAAATATGAGTCATTTAAAAATAGTATATTATTTTCTTAGAAATATGGTGATATGAGCCTGTGCTTCCATTATTCATCACTTGATAAGCCCTTCATGCTTATCTATTAAAATTTTTCAATTTGTGAAAAACCGTGAGCCCATTGAAGAAGTTGGATGTATGTTAAAGACTGGTATCAGGTTGGAAAGCTCTGGTTCAGACCCAAGTTGGGCTGCAGTGAAGATGCATGTAAAGTTCTATCTTCAAATACAAATTCTTCTAGTTATTGTATATATGAAGCAAGATGAGCAGAAGTTAAGAAGGATCAGATGAAAACTTCATTTCCTGAAGTATTTTTACAGTGTTATGAGAATTAAGAAAAGCAGCATTAACAGAACACCACCAGTAACTTCTGGGAGAGAAAAATAACTCCATTTGGCACTTAACTGCTCCACAAACAGATTTAGTTGGGTTTGGTGTGACATCATGTAGAACACCTGTAGCATCCATCATTGCCTCACTTGTCAGATCTTTTACTGATACATTGTTTCTTCATCCTTCATCACAGTTGTGAATTTGTAAAACCACTTAAATTTACAAATAATTGGAAGTAAATATCATATTGGGTAAATAAACTGCATTGTCATTAAAAAAAAAAAAGTATACCAGCAATATATAAAACAAATCAAGGAGAGAAAAAACTAGAGACAAGGAGATCAGTTGGAAGGCTCTGACTGAAAACCAGGAGAGAAATGAGGGCAAACTTAAAGCAGTAAGATGGAGCAAGAAGATGCATTTTGGAAAGCATGTAGACAATAGGCTCCACAGGACTGGACTGCAGTGCATGTGGAGAGGTTGGGAGCAAAGAGGTAAAGAAAATGGAAGTTTTCTTGTTGGAGTAACTAGGTGCTATTAATGAAGTTAGGGACTTCCGGGGCAGAGCAGGCTGAGGACTTTAAGATAATGAATATCATGTTGAATATGCCTAATTTGAGGGGCCTGTGGGACCTCTAGATGGCTATGTCCAATAAAATCACTAGAAATACAGATTTAGTAGTCATAGGCTCGTAAGTGGAGTACATGGTTCCTTAGAAGAAAATTCAACAAATAATGAGGCCCATGGTGGGAGACAAACAGGCTTCAGAATATATAAAAATCCCTGCCTTCTTGGAGCTGTAATTCTAGCAGAGGGTGAGGATGGAGGGACATGGCACTATAAAATTAGTAGAATGTATAGACTTTAAATAGTGAAAGAAATTCTTTGGAGAAAACTTAAGCAGAGAAGTGGACCAAGGCATCACAATCACTTTTAGAGGGCTTCTTAAAACACAGATTACTATTTCACACCCACGGTTTCTGATTCAGTAAATTGGGCATGGGATTACAGAATTCGCCATTTTTAGAAGTTCCCATGTGATGCCAGTGTTGCTGGTCTTGGGACACACTTTGAAAATCACTGGGAGAGTTGCTGAAGGGGAATGATGCTGCAGTTTTAATGAAGATGGTTAAAGTGGGTCTCATTTGAGATGGTGGCATGTGAGTGAAGACTTAAAGCGAGGGAGTTGGTTTTGTGAATATCTGGAGGAAGAGCTACCTATGCAAGAGCCCTGAGATAAGAGAGCATCTGGCGTTTTTGAGGACAGCAAGGAGACCACTGCAGCTGGAGTGGAGTGAGTGAAGAAAAGTCGAGGTTCAGGAGATACAGCAGTCTGGATTGTATAGGGCTTTGTAGGTCATCCAGAAGATTTTAGGAGTCTTTAGCATAGGGATGGTATTTAAAGCCTAAAGACTGGATGAAATGG